>NC_048302.1:7343918-7378286 GCF_013100865.1 Trachemys scripta elegans
AGCGAAGAAGTGGGCTGTAGTCCACGAAAGCTTATGCTCTAATAAATTTGTTAGTCTCTAAGGTGCCACAAGTACTCCTGTTCTTCTTTTTGTTGATTTCAGTGGGAGCAGAATTTGGCCAATGCTGCGTGCTTTTGAAAATCCCACCTGTAAGTTCTGTGGATGTGACTGGCCATTTCATATGGCCAATATTTTAAAAATAAGTGTCTAAAAATCTGAAAAATTCCTATGGAAGTGTTCTCATTGGATTGTTTTGCAGATTTTTTTTTCCTGCCTAAGTCTAATAGTCAGGTGCCTAAACTAAGTGGCTGATTTTCAAAAGTTCTGAGAACCCAGCAGCTCCTACCCAAGTCCGTGAGAGTTAACACTTTTGAAAGTCAGGTCACTTATTCAGATGTCTCGGCATAATCTTAACAGGGTGACTTTAGACACCCATTTAAAAAAAAATCTTGGCCTGTGTGTTCAATGAGTGTAGAATCCAGTTCATTTTATCTACACACACAGGGTTCTCTTCATTTTAAGACATGGAAGTCCATTGAGTTTAGACCTCAATGGTTGCCTTGGTTGCAAAAGGCCAGAAATTGGTCCATACTATAGCATCTGAACAGCAGACAGATCATTTTTTCTAAACAAATGAATTGTCTTCATCTGTTTCATGAGTATCTCTCCCACTGCTTTCCTTTTTATTTGATACTATGAACAGTTTTTACAGATTTCTGGTACAGGCAATAAGTAGGATAGACCACTCCCCTCCCTCAGTAAGGAAGAACAAATTCTTTATTCCATGGCCAGACACTCATATACTCACTCATCTTGAGTAGCGTCTTGCTCTGACTTGGTGCAAATCAAGGTGATAGCATGTGACCCCAAACTGAATATTATCAGCACAGCTTTTCCTTATATGAATGTATCCATTATTTATAGCTTTAAGGCCAGAAGGGACCACTATGGGCACATCTAGACCGTTAAAAGACCCACAGCTGGCCCGAATGGGCTGATTTGGGCTCATGGGCTTGGACTGTGGGCCTATAAAATTGCATTGTAGACATTTGGGCTTGGGCTGGAGCCTGGGTTCTAAGACCCCAAGAGGTGGGTTCTAATCCGATCTGACCTCCTGCAAAACACAAGTGATAGAACCTCACCCAATAACTTCTGCATTATTCCCGTTCGCTTATGAGACTTTTTCTCATTTGCCTTTCCCCTCCATTCATCCCCACCCAATATCTCTTGCACAAAGAAAGGGGCTTGGTGCTTCATGGTTACTGGAAATTTAGTGTTAATGTCATCTCTACCCTTTCTCCGCATCTCAAGTAGCAGAACTCCAAGAAACCTGAGCACAGCGTCACCTTCCCTTTTGTATCTAGTTAGATACAAAATTCTTCCAACCCCCGTCAGCACAGTAGTGGAGCGCCTCACTTATCTTGGAGTGGGAGACGTAGGGTTCAGCCTGAGGGGGAGAAAGAGGGAGACGCCCGTTCAAATCCTCTCAGAAGAGAGCCCCATGACATCAAGATGCACAGCTCCCTCGCTCTCTCCTATTGAAGCTCTTCTGCTGTGTAGAAATAAAGTCACTGGCAGAGACACACTGGACCCCGCATCTCCCCGGTGGGTGCTCTAACCACCAGGCCACAGGGTTATTCCCACTCTCTCTCTGGCCCAATGACTTGAAAAGCATGCTGGCTTTTGTGGATCCCGTTGCAAGGTGCCCATCTTTCTGCGTGCATTGTACAAGAGTCGAGGCACCTAACTCAGGCTTCTTGGATCTCGCTGTTCCTGTGATTTTTGCAGGCACCATGACACAACGCTATATCCCTTGGTGGATCTGAGCCTAACTGACACCCAAGTTAGTCTGACAAATCAGGGACTTGACACTGGGTCTGAATTCCAGGCTATTGTCCTAACCACTGGGCCATAGTGCATGCCAGATACCAAGAGGAAAAGTTTAAAGTCAAGACTATCCTGCTTTATATTTCACTATATCATTTACTTTCTCCAACTTAGCATTTGTTGAAATACATTGTGAATGACACTCATAAAACAGCCAAAATGCTGAAAGCTGCCAGCTGGTTAGCAGCAACATGATATGAACCGAGCACAACAACTGGGTCTCATGGTTTCCTTGGGCTTATCGGCAACTGACTTACTGTTTGTTTTTTTAAGTCAAAAGTCCAAGCGGAATTGGAAAGTGTAGCTATTTTAAAAATAAAAGCAAAATTATTGCTGTTTCAGCAGGGTTCTTCAGACCACTTCTTAGTGCTTCTGTTATTAATGGAATAAGTGAAAAAATATGTATCCATTTTTTGGTTAGCAAATTACAGCAAAACATAATATCCTGAATATCCCTTTCCTTCTGAAAAGGAGACCTGGCTCATGCCCACAACAAGAACTAGCCACCCTCTATATATTTTTGCAAAACTTTAAATAAGTGGAATCATATGTTTTGAATGTTTTTAAAATAGATTTTAAGGCCAGAAGAGACCATTATAATCATCTAGTCTGACCTTCCTTTTTTCCTTTCTACGATGAATGGTTTATGTTCTCACCAAAAAGAGCCAAGCTGACCATTAACACAGTACAATATCTTTCTGTCTCTGCTGGCAAATATGTGTCTTCCATAAGAATATGAAAAGCTCTTAGGCCTAGACTTAGTCCAGTGCATGGACTTGATCTGGAGTCATGTCTTTTACACCAACTGGCTCATGACTTCAGATAAGTTCCAAAGATACACTTGGAAGCTTAGATAACAGGAGGTGGTCTTAACCAGGAAGGTCCCCACTTCGCTGCATCAGAAGGGTTATTCCCATCCCTCACTGGTTTCTCAATAAAACATTGATCTCTATGATAACTAAAATGTCATAACATTTAGCTTAGTCCCACGAGATGGCTCACCAAATGGAAAGAAATATTTTGCAGTGGTTTCTGGGCACCAGTTTAGAAACAGGAAGCAATGCCTTTCACCTCTCTGAAGCTGAAAGACATGAGGAATGAAGAAAGTAATCAGCACGTTTAAATAATTCAAATGCCACTGATAGCAACCTACTGAGAGAAATGGTCTGAGTTAAACAGGATGAAGTTTAACAAAGACAAATACAAAGTGCTCTACTTAGGAAGAAAAAATCAGTTTCACACATACAGAATGGGAAGAGACTGTCTAGGAAGGAGTATGGCAGAAAGGGATCTAGGGGTTATAGTGGACCACAAGCTAAATATGAGTCAACAGTGTGATGCTGTTGCAAAAAAAAGCAAACATGATTCTGGGATGTATTAACAGGTGTGTTGTGAGCAAGACACGAGAAGTCATTCTTCCGCTCTACTCTGCTCTGGTTAGGCCTCAGCTGGAGTATTGTGTCCAGTTCTGGGCACCGCATTTCAAGAAAGATGTGGAGAAATTGGAAAGGGTCCAGAGAAGAGCAACAAGAATGATTAAAGGTCTTGAGAACATGACCTATGAAGGAAGGCTGAAAGAATTGGGTTTGTTTAGTTTGGAAAAGAGAAGACTGAGAGGGGACATGATAGCAGTTTTCAGGTATCTAAAAGGGTGTCATAAGGAGGAGGGAGAAAACTTGTTCACCTTAGCCTCTAAGGATAGAACAAGAAGCAATGGGCTTAAAGTGCAGCAAGGGAGGTCTAGGTTGGACATTAGGAAAAAGTTCCTAACTGTCAGGGTGGTTAAACACTGGAATAAATTGCCTAGGGAGGTTGTGGAATCTCCATCTCTGGAGATATTTAAGAGTAGGTTAGATAAATGTCTATCAGAGATGGTCTAGACAGCATTCGGTCCTGCCATGCTGGCAGGGCACTGGACTCGATGACCTCTCGAGGTCCCTTCCAGTCCTAGAATCTATGAATCTATGAGAGTACAGCACAATTCTTTAGGAGCTAGGACGTTCTAGAGTAGGAGAATGTGGACTATGATTTTACTGGTAGATCTTGGCAAATACTGCAAACAAATCTACATAATAAGATACCAGGATTGTCACACTGTAGCCTAAAATGTCTGAGTCCATGTGAAGTGATAGAAACAACTACAAGAATGGTTGAGAGCTCTCTTTGTTTAGAATATCATCAGGTTAAATCATTACTAGTTTCGTGGTCTGTTACCATCCAATTTTTAAGTTTTCAGCCATTTTGACTTCACAAATTACACCTGTGTGGTGAACAGCTATGTAAGGATGTATCTACTATTGCATGCCTAGAGTCCTAGGCTATTGTGATGTCAGTTAACTCAACCAGTCACAATCCTTGCTCGACAGCTGATTTATATGCACCAATTTAATTGGTTGTATGAAGACTGCAAAGATGGTGGATTCTTTGGTCCAACTGCCACACCTCCCTGACAGCATGGGCTTTCAGCTACTAGTTAATTAATCATTAAAGTTAAGACCCTGGGCTTGGGCTCAGACTCAGAAAATCTGGATTCAGTTCATTGGGCAAACCTCTTACTCTGCGTGCCTCAGTTTCCCTTCTGTAAAATGGGATTCATATTTATTTTCTCCATCTTTCATATTGTAAGCTATCTTACAGCACTGTCCCTTACTATGTGCTTTACAATGGTTAATACTATAGGGCCCGGATCTTGGCTGTGACTTCTGTAATATGTAGTTCAAAAAATGCCTTTCAAATATCTGTTCCAGTTTGTGAACAATTTAGCTTGGATTGTGTCACACCCCCTTCATATTCACATGCCACAAAACTTTAGAGGATAAATTAACCGAGGAACAGTCACAGAAATAGGGTATTGCATTGGAGAATATACGGGGAAATTTCATGTTAAATTTGCTTACTCTGAGCGTTCCCGCTATCAATCTGATTGCAAGAATGACACTAATCCAAACAGGGACCAAAGATGTACCCCATGACTTTGGCAATCAATTGCACTGCTTGTATTTTTATATCAAATACAGCACTGCCAGCAGATCTTGATCAAAACCAAACTACAGCCCAAGAATTATTTGCAGAAGTTAATCAGTGAGTTGTGTTGAATGGATAAATGAGAAAAAAATCACTCTTTCTCCAGACAATTCACAACTAGGGGAAAAAGAGAGTAAATTGATCAAATAAATTCTCAGTTGTGAATTGTTTGCACAGCTCTAATTACTACCAGTCATGTTTCGCCCTCCTGCTAGGTGAAGTGATCCCGGAATGTCCCTCACCTATTTCATAGCACTTAAGGGCCTCATACATAGCCATGGTAGGAAATGGAAAGACACTTATTGAAGTCCAGAGGGGCTTGGATCACTCATATTCCAGGCTATTACAGAAGCACCTGTAAACCCCAGCCAAGATCAGCACCCCATGGTGCCGTACATCCACATAGAGCTTACAGTCTCAATAGACTGGACAAACAAAGGGTGGGTGGTGAAGATAGTTGCCCAAGGTCTTGCAGCAGGATAATGGCAGAGCGAGAGCACTGGAATGGGTTACCTAGGGAGGTGGTGGAATCTCCTTCCTTAGAGGTTTTTAAGGTCTGGCTTGACAAAGCCCTGGCTGGGATGATTTAGTTGGGGATTGGTCCTGCTTTGAGCAGGGGGTTGGACTAGATGACCTCCTAAGGTCCCTTCCAACACTGATATTCTATGTCTTACAGTTCCAGCTTCAGCACCCTTTCTACTAGACTGCGTATGGCTGAGTCAGGATTTAAACCCACGACAGTTGGCTAATAAGGCAGTGCTTAAACCAAAAGACCACATTGTCTCCCATTGGCACTGTTTGTGAATTTATGAGGTCCCATGCAAGTGTGCTTATTGCCTGGGGCTTCTCTGTTTGTAGTTAGACCTTTTAGAGGGGAAAAACCGCACCACACAATTGCTGTTCTTACTTTGGCAGACATCAAAGAGGAAAGTTTAGCTTTATTCAAATGGGTTTACACGGTGGAATGCCTGTTTTACAACCTCCGCTGATGTACTTAATTCACAGCCAGGCATTTCATCGGTATAGATCATCATCATTAATGGGAGTAGCATGTGCTGAATATTTATCCCTTACTGTTTGCTATTTGAAAGCTTCGTGGATACCCAGTAAGACAGAGATCTAGGGCCAGATTTTCAAAAGTATTTAGGCACTTAAAGACACAGATAGGCGCCTGGTGGGAGTTACAAAGAGTTAGGCAATGAGTTTCAATGGGAATTAGGCACCTAATCAGGTTACAATTCCATGAAGGCCAAGATCCTCAAAGCTATTTAGGTTCCTAACTCCCTTTGAGGATCTGGGCCTAGGCACTGATCTGCATCTCTAGGCACCTAAGTATCTCTGAAGGTCTGTCTGATAGTGCTGAAGATTCCCATGTTCCACTGAGGAGACAGAGACACACTACGGGAGAGAGAGAGATCTAAAGTACTTGAACTCCGCAGCTAGTGCCCATATGGTAATGGAATGCTGGAACAGATGGAATGTAGCCGCCTTAAAGAGACAGATTCATTATAGTCTTGATTCAGCAGTTTGTCCTTATCCAGCAAAGCACTTAAATACATGCTTAACTGTAAGCACATGCAGATGATTTCCTGCTACTCCCAAAGGTTCACGTGATGAAGTTAAATTGTTTGCAAGGCTTTCACTCAGTGTTTTCCACTAGAATCACTTAAAGACCATCTTTAGTGGAATTGTGCCATTTGTCTATGTGCCGCGTATAAACATTAGAGATGAAAAACCACGGCAAACCCTGTGTTGTTTTTTTTAAACTGACACCCTATCGGGTTGAGTGGTGAGCCAGAGAAATATACGGTAATGCGTAAGGCACTTACGCACCACCACCTTGCATTTGGGTATGTTACTGAAATCACTTTAATAAGATGTCCTCATTATGTGGTCTAATAGAAGCAGAGATGCAGACAAGCCTATGAATTAGCGTTATTGTTTGGAAGCCATTCATCACAATTTTAAGCCTTTATAAACTGAAGTTTAAAAAAGAAAGACAAGATGTCTGGCTGCCAAGATTAATTGTGCTCCAGGGCAGTTAATCTCTTTCTATTCATATCAGTTTAAAGAGGAAAAAAATCAGCATTACTGAAGCACGCAGAGGTGTCAATATAGCTATGATTCAGCTGGAGTGGGAAGAGTGGCCATCCAAGGCTGGAATCCTAGTCGTAAGCTAAATGTAGCCATTGTGTGCCCAGCGGCAGCTTTCGGGGAAGTCAATAGTGCTTGGGATTTGCAAAAGAGCCTAAATTGAGCTAGGCACCAAAATTTGGTCAGCCAAGTTTACTTATCCATTTAGATTTAGACTGATTTAAAGACACACCTATCCCAGCGCTAGGTGCCCCTAAATGATTAATGCAGTATAATCCCAGCAGCACTGAAGTAATCATTTCCGTCGGAACGCAGCCAGCCAGCCACCTCCAGAGACTCCTTTCAGCCCTGTCATTGTTGTGGTTCGCGTACCCTGGGCCCTCTCTACAGAACAGACGTTATTGCAGTGTGCTCGGAGGATCACTGTATTCAGGCTATTTTGGTCCAAGGGGTGGTGGAGCAAGTGCCAGAGTCTGAGCCTAACCGAGAACACCCGACCAGCTGGCTTCCACACCCTCTTGTATAATACTGAGTGGGGTCCAGCATGGGGCAATATGGGGCACAGGGAGCGAGGTGGTCCCTCGGATAGGCCAACCTCAGGGATTCATGGATCACCATCGGCGATCCCTCCAGACCGAGGATGATCTCTTTCATGGGTTTTATTTTTTATGGGTCCTTTGGTGACTGAAGAGTCTGATCCTTGAGCCACAGGGTCATTGGCAGACGTTGCAGGCGGTGTTAGAAGTCAGAGTTCAGCCACGATAGAGGAAAGTGTAGCTGCCGCCCTCTTTCCGCAAGTGGCCTTCATCGGCACATCTTGTCTCGCTGAGAGCAGCCATGTCGATGTTGTACCTCGCGAGTTCCTGGGTGACAATTGCTGTTCTGCCTTTGGGTCTTTCACTTTTTGAGTCGTCTAATAGGGTACGGACATGCCAAGTTGCAAGAGACAGTTTTGGTTTTTGACTGCATTGGGAGTGATCCCTCTGGATGTGGTTATCCAATCAGGTATGGTGGGATAGTCTGTATTTGGGACACCTTTTCTAGCCCCTTCCTCATCTGCGGTGAGCAGAGCGGGGCCTAAAAAGATCTGCTCAGTCATGACCACTTCCGCCATAAATGCCCCCCTATCCCAGTCTAGGGGCACATGACGACCATCTTGCGGTCACCCTCTGCGTGTGGGTCTGTGACTAGGGACTCCTGCCTGGTGATCACTTCACCTATTCTCTTCGCCACTTGCCCATTGCTACAGGACTTTTATGGGTAGGGGTGGGTAAAAAGTTCTTCCTGTGAGAGAAGCCCGCATGCGAGTAGTTTAATGTGCGGGAGCCGTTGCGCACCAGCAGCCACGTAAATCTTGGTGTCCAATGGCAAGGAGGTCCGAGACAACCGGAGGTTTCTCCTCCGTGGCAGCCTTCGTCCGCCTTCATGGTCATTGAGAGGTGATCCTGCTTCATCCACTTGCTCTGCTGTTGAGGTTGCGTTGGGCTGCGCTTTGTTTGGTACTTCGCCTTCGACCTTACCGCTATGGGTGACCCTAACCGGGAGTACCAGATTCCTGACGGCATCGTTCTTAGGATCTTAAGTATACACAAGCTCTACCATCATGTCAAGGTGGCAGCCCAAGGAGAAGATCATAATCGACACCTTAAGGAGACCTAGGATGCCCATTGATCCCTAGATTTTAAGGCCAGAAGGCATCATTACATTATCTAGTCTGACCTCTTGTATATCGCAAGCCACTTCACCTTGAATGGTCTCTTACAATATATGTTAACTACTTATGCTAATAATCTGTTCCACCTTGTGACACTCTGAGTGACCTTCCCACTCCTGAAGGAGGGCTCTGTGTAAGCCCGAAAGCTTGTCTCTCTCACCAGCAGAACTTGGTCCAATAAAAGATTTACCTCCCCCACCTTCTTTCTCTAATATGCTAGAACCAACCTGGTTACAGCCCAATCACTTGTGTTTGGGTGCCTTTCTGGAAGATAGTCTTTAATCAGCCTTGATTTGAAGATCTGAAGAGATGGAGGATCTACCACTTTCCTTGGTAGTTTGTACCAATGGTTAAGCGCCTTCGCTGTTAAAAACACTTGCCTTATTTCTTCTTTAAATTTGTTTGGCTTCAGCATCCACCCACAGGGGCTTGTTATGTCTTTCCCCGCTAGATTAAAGAGACCTTTAGTCCCCTGCTACTTTCTCCCCATGACAGTTCTTGTACACTGGAATCAAGTCACCTCTCAATCGTTTTTTGATGAGCTAAACAGATTGAGCTCTTCAAGGCCCTCCCTGTAAGGCATTTTCTCCAGCCATCAAATCACCTGTGACTCTTTCCTGCACCCTCCAGTTCTCCGACGTCCTTTTAAAAATGGGAGCAGCAGAACTGGATGCCGTATTGTGTGTCATACAGGCTCCATTCGCAAGTTGCAGCTCTCTGCACCAGCATCAGCCTGTCAATGGTTCTTTGGTGGAGCCCCATGTAGAGCCCATTGCAATAGTCTCTTTTAAAACCTCATCCTGAACTCTTTGGTGCAGGCTCTGTCTTCATTTTTGACTAGTGCCCAGCACCCACTCAGTACTTGGCAGAGAGAAAGAATGGATCAAGGCACAAGACAGATACTCTGAGATCTGATTCATTTCCTGGCTCTGCCATAGACTTCCTGTCTGACCTGAGGCAAGTCACTTAGACCCAGAATCCCCATGGACGCCTAATGCCCACTGGAGGACCTGGGCCTTAGTTTCTTTATGCCTCAGTTTCCCATCTGAAAAATGGGGACAACAATACTCCCCTTTTTTCATACCCATTGTCTATTTAGATTGCAAGCTCTTCACGGCAAGAATTTTCTCGTACCGTATGTATGGACAGTGGCCAGGAAAATTGAGGCCCTGATCTTGGCCCTGGCCTTTAGGTGCTTCTATAATACTCTTACTAACCAATACAAATCATTGTTTGGAGCAGTATTTATCTGGGAGGAGGCTTCTCAGTGGAATATTAGCGTTTTGATTGGTTTAGCAGAAGGATGAAACTTACTTGCCATAGAAAGCCCAGAATGTTTACAAAAGAGAGACAGCCCAGGAAGAAAAAAATCAAATTTGCTCAGCCTAAATTTTGTACATGAGAGAAAGGAATGAAAGCAGGGGTCTGTTTCTGGGAAGTCCTGTTTATTCCTGTGCTGGAAGAGAGGGAGTAGTACTTGAGAGATCAGGCCAGTGGGTGATCTGCTGAGCAGAGAGTCCTCAGAGGGAAATTAAAGGCACAGACACAGGGATGGCTCCTTCTGGTGCCCTACTGAGTATGTTAGTGAGCTTTTTATTAGCTGCCTTTGAAATTCTACCCCCCCGCTGGTCCCCCAGTGACATCCATCTGCAGCATTTTATTACACGTTTAGGGCCTGATCCCCGTCCATTCAAGTCAAAGGGAATCTTGCCCTTGATTTCAGTGGATGTTGCATTGGGGCCATCAGTGCTCTACGCGTGTATGGAACAATGGCGACAGTCGCCTGCCTTTCTTGGTCAGTCTCCATGCACCCTCGTGACAGTCTGAATCCTTTGTGCATTTCTGGTGTTTCATATTTGCCGGATTTTTAAAAGAACCTATAGGATTTAGGAGCACAAGTCCCACTGACTTACAATGGGATTTATGCACCTAAA
The DNA here is from genome assembly GCF_013100865.1 of Trachemys scripta elegans. Taxonomy (NCBI): domain Eukaryota; kingdom Metazoa; phylum Chordata; order Testudines; family Emydidae; genus Trachemys; species Trachemys scripta. The sequence continues at coordinate 7,354,572 of NC_048302.1, forward strand.
TCTCTTAGGTGTTTTTGAAAAAAATCTCCCTCGGCATGTTTTGGGGGCAGCAGGGCGGGCATGCTCTTGTGACAGCTCTGCCATCCTTTGCCTGGGTGCAGAAGGTGCCGTGGTGTAGTTGCCCCCCCCTCAGGTGACTAGTGGCCACTGGAGCATGAGAGGGGAGCCACGCCTGTGCTCTGTAGCAGGACTGCAGAGGTAGGGTGCAATGGGAGAAGTGCCCCACATTAGGCCCCCTTATGTGCAAATATCGGCTGTGGATTGACTGTCACTTCCCTGTCAATCTTTATGGCTCTGCAGTCATGCTGTAAATGCCCCTAACGTTCCTGATCCAGTAGTAGTTGCAGGTGTCCCCGTATACAGACATAATCTACCAAAGTATTGACCAAGCTCAATGCCAATGACCTGGGCAAAGCCCATGCTCTGCTTCCAAAACCAGAACTGCCGAATGAATCGATACACTTTCCATCGCCAGGTACGTTCCTGACACACCTCGCCGCTCAGCAAACGGCCTGTGCAGCATTGCTTTCGGCGTTAGGTACTGAGAACGATCTGTGGGCTTTTTCAAGGCACCTAAGGGAGTTGGGCACCCAGCTCCCATTGAATTCCAAGGAGCTGTATTCACTACAACTTGCTTCTCTCGGAATATCGAAGGTCTTTTCCCTCTGCCTTGATTCTGGGCCCACTCTGGCTCGCTAACAGCATGGCTTCATTGGCGTCACTCCCAGGGGCGCAGTGTTGCCAGCGCCTGAAATCCAGGACGGAGCTACGGACGCTGTGCCATGGGCAGTGGCCCAAGCCAGCCTAGGGGATTGGACGGGTTTGACTCGGCTGGCTAGCCCGTGCTATGACATCCACGCTGCTATTTTTAGTATGCTAGCATGAGCCCGCCCCCCCATACCATCATCCTTCTCCTGCTCCCCCAGTCCATTGCTTGTTGCTCCCCTCCCAGTCGCGCCGCCTCTCCTGCTTTCCCCACAGCCTCCCATCTCGCTGCCGTAATCTTGGCCGGTGGTGGGGCGCAGTAGCCAGGCACCGGGCCAGCAGTGGAGTAGAGTCAACGTTAGGTCCACGCCACTCCCCGCAGCTCACGGAGCAATTTGCAACATCCACTTCCACTTCCCAGCCCTGGAGCAGTGCATCCGATTGGAAGGATAGAGCGTCGTGACGCATCACGCCCCAACGGGCAGCACCAGCAAGAACAGCCTCACCTCTGCCCTGCAGGACGGAAGGGAGGGCGTATGTGCAGCACGTGTGGATGAAGAGAATGGCAAGGGAGGAAGAGCGCACGCATGGTGGATGCATGTCTGAAGGGCTCTGGCACTATAAAATGTAGCGTGACACCGTCGGTGGCACTCCCAGGCAATCCCTAGCCAGCCTACCCTTTGGAATCCGTTCTGACAGCTATCTGTGTCAGGGTGTAAAGGGAGTGCGGGCTCCCAAAATTAAAGGAGTCTTCATTGCTCATCGTTCCAGATCTTCACAGATCTCACCTCTCCCTGCAGATCCGCTCATGTCTCTTATGTTGGCCCATCCCTCTTATCCACTTCTCTACTTCTTCCAGAACTGTCTTTGCACTTCAAAACGATTTAAAAAACTAAGCCAATCTACACAGAGTAGAGCTACACACTGGGTAGAGACTCACTGTGGCATAGACTCAACAAAGTCAATGAAAGAGACACTCCACATCTTTTCCTTCTGTAGCAACAAATAAACATGCCTCATATCATGCCCTTAAATCCAGTACAATACGGTCTCTGGTGAAGTAACCGCTACCACAGAACAGTCTCAACCGAGTGTGCTCTGCTGCGAATGCAAAAAAGCAATTCTGAGATATGCAAGGTAACTTCTATTTGCTGCAGTGCAAATGCACACATGGAAAATCAATAGTTGAGTACGTGTGTGGAAACGCTAACACCCGATTTGTGTCAGAGCAAAGGCACCACATTGCATGCACAATTTTCAGACCAACCACATTTGAAAATGTGTACACCTTCCAGCTATTTAAGTGCTCAATCCATACTGAGACCTCATTAGCAGATTATGTGTGATGCACGCACACACACACACACACACAGATATAAATTGCAGTTTCCAAAAGTTACTCAAGTACTATCTATAGAAAACTGACACCATAAAAAAATAGAAAACTTTTAGCTGCAGGGATATCTTTCTGTTTGTGGCTCAAGGCCAGAAAAAAATTAAATATTAGTGCCAAAAAAATAAAAATCCCATGCTAGAACATCTCTTAGATAAAGTGGTGAAGAGACACCAGGTAAAGACTGAGGACTGAACAGACCCAGTAAGCAATGTATATTTTAAATGATTCAAAATTTAATAGTTACCAACATACCTCCACCATGGGTAGTATTTGAATGTAAAATTTGTAGGTGCTGAATTAAGAGCCCTGAAGAAAGAAGTCTTCAAGTAATCCACAGAATCAGTGCAATATGGGAAGAAGGAGTGAAGTATCTCTCAATTCTACCCTGGAAGGAAGAAGGCCTTTCACTCCACATATCCACTCATCTCCTGAGCTCCCAGCAGAGAATCCCGCCAAGAACACCAGCTGTGATGTTGTGTTTGGGGGTCCACTGTGAATATTTAATCCTAGATTTTAAGGGCATGTAGGAGGCCAATCACAACCAGTGCAACACCCCCCCTGAAGTCTGGACGCAGCATTCTGATGAGTCTGCCCTGAGTTGGTCGCCTGCTGTCAGGTTTGGGCCTCACATGGAGGATGCTAGCTCCAGAGGCTTGACAAGCGAGTCATGTACCGCCTTACCTCTCTTGGGATATGCAAAGATTGCTGCAATGAATAGCCTGAATTAGTCAAGGGGTCTCTGAGCCTCCTCTGAGTCTATGTCTCAAGGTTCCTGCTTCCTTGGTTTTGGGGAGATTTTCCCCATTCAGGTTCTCTTGTACAAGATAGGCTCACAGCCCTCATTGTGTGGAACCCAGCTTGTCCTCTCCACCGGGTTCCAATCAAGGGTCATGGGAGAGACAACAAAGGTCTGTTCCCCAAAGGTGCTGCTTCCCTGGGTTACTTCCTACCAGCCCCCCTGCTCCCAAAGGGCAAAGGGAAGACATTAAACAAAATGAGGCCAAGGTTAATCTCATACATTCAGAGTGTCAAGCATCCATTTTTCCTTCAACAGGTCTGGTAGAGTCCCAATAGCTAGAGGTCCCGGGCAACTGGACCCCTAGCAGTGCTTCCTTCTAAGGAGCTAGGATATTTATCTCCACCTCCGGCTGAGCTGTTCTGTTCTTTTACACTCCTCCTCCAGCCTACATGCTTTGCAGGTGAGCCCAATCTAGCTCTTTAACCCCTTTTTTGTACACCCCATTGCAGGGTAGAAGAGGCCATTTTGATCATCTGGCCTAGCCTCCTATAGAGCACAAGCCATAAAACTTCACCCCTGTAGCCCAACAGCTAGTGGAGAGAGGCACACAGAGGGGAAGTGACTTGCCTGTGGTCACTCCACAGTGGTAGAGCTGGGAATAAAGCTAAGGTCTGTACACACAGGTTGAATGGCTGTGCAAACAGCCCAACATTTCCCTGGTTTGCCAAGGCCACGTACATCTTTGCTTGGAGAAATTCAGGAAAATGGCCACTCGACTGCAGCCTTTCAGTCTCGGAGCGGCACTGCTAAAGGGCAGAGCAGCCACCTGACAGGGGAGGCAGGAAGCCGATGGCATCACCACACACCTCCCTGCAGCCATGGGCCTGCTCCCTCCTCCGAAAAGCCAAGGTGAATGAAAAGCTTGGTTGCCCCAGACAAGGCCTCGTGGGACCTTCGTACCTATCTCTGGAGAACACCCCAGCTTTTCACAGCTCAGGGTGACCAGTTTGCTTTTCTCACGAATGGTCTATGCAGGACAGTGATCTAACCTACTTGGATGGCCCCCAGTGCTGTAGGATCTGCACACCTCACAGGCTTTATTGTATTTATCCTCACACCACTCCTCTGAGGCAGGGCAGTGCTATTTTCTCCATTGTACAGATGGAAAACTGAGGCCCAGAGAGGCTAAGAGCCAGGTTTTAAAAGATATTGAGGCACCTAAAGATTCAGTGTGACGGTGTGCACTCACCTTTCATGAGCGCCTCCTGTTGGGTGGGTGCAAACCTGTACACTTTCTCTCTTTCTGTGGTGCCCCCTGTCGGCTGTCGCCCTCATCAGGCAGGTCTTCAGTGGCTCAGCCCACCGGCTGAGTCAGACAAAATCTAAAATGGATGAATCCCTTTCGGGGTAACAAAGTCCAAGACATGGTCAGCCCTCGCCCCGGTCTTCAGCCCCGTCTCTGGGCCTATTTCAATTCTAGCCGCTTTCTCTTAGTGCGGACTCGTATCCCCTTCTTGGGGCTTAGGCCTCTTCCCCAGGGACCCTACAGATAGCAGCCCTGGGCTTCTTCCCACTCTGTAACATCATCTTCCTGGTTTCTCTTCTGTTCCCTGGTAGAGCAGGGTCTCTCCCAGGCCTCCTTGCCTGGAGAGTTTCTCAGTCTCTGTCCTGGTTTCTTCAGGTTTCGTTGCCTGGAGAGCTTGTAACAGTCTCGGCCCCCTTTTAGTCAGGGCTCTCCCTCCAGGCCTCTAGAACGTCTCCATCCTATCTCTGTTTCTTCAGGGTTTCTCCCCAAACCCTTTACATGTGAGTTTCACAGCCTTTTAGTCCTTCCTCTGATAGGCGCCAACTTTCTGATTTCCTCAGGGGGAAGGAGAAGGAGGAGCTGATCAGCAGATCAGCAGGGCCCACTGGTAGGTGCTGAGCACCCACTATTTTTTTCCGTGGGTTTCCCAGCCCCGGAGCGCCCCCGGAGTCAGCGTGTGTCTCACGTCCGGTCCCCGCCAGCAACTGGCGCGTTTGAAAATACCACTAAGTGCCTGACTGCTTCTTTAGGAACCTAGTTAGCTTTAAAACTCTGGTCCTAAGGGACTTGGCCAACGTTAAGCACGCTAAAGCTGGATCTCCCAAGTCCTAGGTTAGTGGCCGAACCACTGGACCATCCTTCCTCACTCAGCAACTTTCCCTATAGTTAGTCCCTTCCTTCAGTCCCAGCCCAGACTTTTCACCAGTGCCATGATTTAGTACCTCTGAGGAGATCAAGTTGTGACAGTGTCTAGCTTACATTATCGCTGAATAAATCATGGAGGCGGAAGGTAATTTTAGAGGTGCATGCTATTTACACAGCTATTTTGGCAAACTCTGCAGGGGGGAGGTGAAAGCATTTTTAAAAAGAAACACTATAAAAGGTATAGGAGACTGCAATAGGATTTCTGTAGGATGCATTCCACCTTTCTCCTAGCCTTGGAGGATTCTTTGTGTGTGGCTGGAACAATTTAAGGACGTGTTTATGGGGATACAGATCTAAAAGTGAGCATTCATCTTATTAGTGGTAATGTGATCATTACGCTATAGATTAGGATAGCTCAAAGTCATTTTTCTTTAATGTCACCCCCTCTGTTTTCATCACTGCACCAAATCACAAAATGACGAGATTGGGGACTTTTACATCCTAATACAGGGTAATCTAACAGGAATGGATGGTTCTTCTAGAACATGTTGGAATGTACGTACATTTAGGAGCTGACCACATCATAAAAATAAGGTCTAGGCCAGGGGCGGGCAAACTTTTTAGCCTGAGGGCCGCATCGGGTTTCGTGAATTGTATGGTGGGCCGGTTAGGGGAAGGGGTCGTGGTCCAGCCCCCACCTCCTATCTGTACCCCCCTGGGACTCCTGCCCCATCCACACACCCCCGCTTCCTGTCCCCTGACCTCCCCCGGACCCTTGCCGCCCCATCCAACCCCTCCTCTCATTCCTGACGCCCCCCCCCGGGACCCCTGCCCCATCCACACACCCCCACTCCCTATCCCCTGACTGCCCCTGGACCCCTGCCACCCCATCCAACCCCTCCTCTCTTTCCTGATGGCCCCCCTGGGACTCCTAACCCATCCAACCACCCCTTCTCCCTGTCCCTTGACTGCCCCCAGATCCCCTGCCCCTGACTGCACCCTGCCACCCCATCCAACCCCTCCCACCTGACTGCCCCCCAGGGACCCCTGCCCCCATTCAACCCCCCTGTTCCCCTTCCCGACCACCATCCAAACCCCGCCCCTGACCACCACCCCGAACTCCCGTGCCCTCTATCCACCCAGCCCCCAGCTCCCTGCCCCCTTACCGCACTGCCTGGAGCACTGGTGGCTGGAGGTGCTCCAGCTGCGCTGCCCGACTGGAGCTGGGTCATGCCACTGCCACTGCCACCATGCAGTACAGAGACCGGGTCAGGCCCAGTGGTGTAGCCAGGGTTGCAGCCGAGGAGCAGTGGCGGAGAAAAAAGGCGCTGGTCTTTCGGTGGCATTTCGGCGGCCCTGCACATGCGCCAAAATGCCACCGAAAGACGGAGCGGTACATGCACAGGGCCATCCCGCTTCCCCATCTGGAGTGCTGTCCGGTGCACCGAGACCCGCATCCACACTCTCAGGGCCAGAGTCCCGACCGGAGCGCCAGGAGCCCGCGGCCCCGTTCCGCCGGCCGCCCGGAGCGGTGGGAGCCAGCCCGTGGCCCCGTTCTGCCAGCCGCCCGGAGCGCCGAGAGGCGGGAGCCAGCCCGCGGCCCCGTTCCGCCAGCTGCCTGGAGCGGCGGGAGCCAGCCCGCGGCCCCGTTCCGCAGGCGCCACTTTTGGGGAATGTGGTCAGGGGAAGCGGCTGCTTCCCCTGAACCCCGCTAGCTAAGCTACTGGTCAGGCCGGGCTCTGCAGCTGCGCTGCCCCAGGAGCTCACAGCCCGGCCGCCCAGAGCATTGCACCAGCGGCAGAGCGAGCGAGCTGAGGCTGTGGGGGAGGGGCTGGGGCGAGCCTCCGGGGCCAGGGTCTCAGGGGCCAGGCAGGACGGTCCGGCCCACGGGCAGTAGTTTGTCCATCTCTGGTCTAGACTCAGATGGAAGGGAATGGTGGCCGAGGCACTTCCTCAGAAAATTAATCGAACCAAACGCTAACCATAAAATCTGTAATGCACTTGAAGTGAAACATTTTAAATACAAAATAATTTAATATTGTACTTACTTTTGACATCATTTTCCATAATGATCGGGGCAGGGGGGCTTTCCCTCCCACCTTAAAATAGGGCCGGGGCCGGTTCCTGGGACTACTGGAATACAATAAGTCTTATTCGCTCTTGATTTGCACCTTGTGGAATTATTTACAATGGGGCGAGGTGAGTGCCAAGGGCGAGTAAAACAATGCCTGTCTGATTTAACAGCATTTTACACCGACTTTGCACAGCATAAATGGCTAAACAAGGTGCAGGACAATAGAGAAGTAGGGCCACTCGGCATTTGAAATCCTCTGACATCAACGTTTCTACCTGCTGTTGTCAAAAGCTTACGGAACAGGAGTGCCTCTGCGTGCTGTGCCCAACCGTGCTGGGATGCTAGGACCCAAACACAAAGCCAGAAGTGTCCCGTGCCAAACAGAGCAGCTGGCAACCACTGGGTTTGAACTGAGCTGTCGGAGGAGCAAAGCAAGCAAGCTTTGGACCTTGGTGCAGAGCTTCTCAATGGGTGGGCAGGTGGGATGAATCCATTGTGTGGCAGATTCACTATTCGCCCTCCACTTCCAGAGGGTGATAGGTCAGCAGGAGTGGGGAAATCAGACTCCGGCTCCTCTCTTGGCCAGCTGGGTGAGGGGGAGAGGGGGAAACCCTTTGAAAGGGTCTGTCCTGGGAAAGGAGTTGCTTGTTTTTTGGGGATCCTGAAGCAGGAGGGAGCCTAGGAAGGAGAATAGGGCATGGCATGAGGGTGGACTGCTCCTTGCGGGAGCTGCAGCAGCCGTTGGATACAGGCCGACACAAAGAGCAGCGATGGCCCTGCAGCCAAAGAGTGGAATAGAGCGGGACTGGAAGGGGACTCGCAGGAGCAGAGCCAGTCAGATGCCACGTTTCACTTGACCCAATCTGAAACTTCTGGCTCGTGAAAGCTTTTGAGATGGGGGAGAAGAAAAATTTTGACAATGTTCCTGGGCTGGGAAAACCATTTTCCACTCCACGCTAGCAGCTGCACCATTGTACTTAGGGAGTGAAATATAAACTCCTCAAAACACTGAATTCAACCAGTGATTCCAAAGCTTATATGTTTCTGGGATGTTGCTCATTTTTTACCCAATTCTTTGATGACATTAAATTGCAAGATACCTGTAATCCACCCTTGAATGTGTGGCATTTTAGGGCCGGTCTACACTGCGGGGGAGGGGGATCGATCCAAGATACGCAACTTCAACTACGCGAATAGCGTAGCTGAAGTCGAAGTATCTTGGATCGAATTACCTGGGGTCCCGACGGTGCGGGATTGATGGCCGCGGCTCTCCCGTCAATAGATCGGTTCGGGGATCGATATATCGCGTCTTAATGAGACACGATATATCGATCCCGGATAAATCGATTGCGACCCGCCGATACGGCGGGTAGTGAAGACGTACCCTTAGAATACCTGTCGTGTCCAATGCTGCAGGGATTGTCATATGAAATAAGGATATTTTCATACAAGATAACACTGAGCAATCTCCGGCTGGAATGTCTAGTAGGGTTTACGGTTTTGAATCCAATGGATAATCTTCATCTAATCCCATCAATTCATTCCCTGTTCTGTATCGACACAAGTTTGTGTCTTTTACAATGGCACAAGTTTTGTCTGGTGTCTACAACAATGATTTTTTTAAATGGTTAGAATAAAATAAAGGTGAATCTACAGATAAAAACGGGGTACCTCTTATATTTGGTGGTAACGGGGTGTCAAAACTCAGGCATCTTCCCGTTTGTTTTAAAACAATGCTGAACTCTTCCAACTACTGCTGTAATATCCCTCTAATGTTCAACCGCAAGGATGAAAAGAACGAAGTCATTTACTCTGCTCAGTTACAGGCAGAAATAGTTACTTAAAATGAGTTGATTATTCTGCTTTTATTTTTATTTCACACAATTCCCCGTAGCTTAACTTCATTTGGAGGGGTTTTATTGGAGGAAAATTAACTCAATGATCACACAATTTCTTCTGAGTCATAAAAAGAGCAGGTTAGTCAGGATAGCGTTGCTTTGCTCGAATAGGAAGGTATTATACTCACTGACTTTCAACCCGGTTACTAAGCCAGTAGACATAGCTGTGATTTACTTGAATATGTTTCAGCAAATACAAAATAAGACCAACTGGGTAGTTGCTCTGGAGGGACTCTGTGAAATGAAAGAGAAAAACAAATGTATTAATAGAACCTGAAAACAAAATAATGCTCCTTATAGGCTAGCAGACTTCCTAAAGGCATAAAAGGATATTAAAAAGTCATTAGCCATGCTGGCTTACTCACCTGAGAATCTTTGTGATGATGCTTTAATTCCACGTTTTTTGCTTTAACGATTATGTGCATTTCTGTACGTGGAAAGACATCCCGGTGGAGCTTCTTTACAGAAAAGATGCTTAAGTGTTCCCAACAACTTAAAGGTCAATTTCTGCCTCCAAACACATTCTTACATCAAATAATGCAGAGGGTCAGTTCTATTCATTAAGGCAGGGATTTTTAACAGGCGTTGGGGCCAGACTTTTGAAAGCATTTAGTCACCTAAAGATGCAGATAAGTGTCTAGGTCCAGACTTAGGCACTAAACCCAGTCCATTTGTGGACCTTTGACCGAGTTGGATTTTTTTGAAATAAGGCATCTCTTGTTGTTGATGGGAAAGCTTTGAGGCTGTACCTCAACCACAAGATGTTCTTGGGCGTGAGGCAGGAATTGCTGAGTGACATTTTCTGGCAGGAAGTCAGACTCAATAATGAGCATGGTCCCTTTGGCCTTGAAAGCTAGGAATGAATGCCTTTTGGTAGCTGCAATGTACGGAGGAGAGCAAGGCGTTTGGGGCTGTTTTGCAAAGCATTTCAAAATTTGGGTTCATCCCGGTTTGGAATGAAAACCAAACATTCCAAAATGGTCTGCAAAAGGAAAAGGAGTTCTGGCTCTAGGAGAACCTGGCAGGATGCTGGAGACCCGAGGGTCGCTAACTCCAAGGCCACCCGGCTGCAGGAGCTGGGCCAGGAAATAGGACAGATTTCCAGCTCTGCTGAAATTGAACAGTCTCAGCGAAATGTTTTGATTTCCATGAATTGGCAAAAGTCCAACGAAAAAATGCTTCCGTTGAATTTTGCTCACCAGCTGTAATACTCGGTGTTTGTACCTAACCTGTTTAATAACGTGAGGGCGTGCAAACCCCTCGTTGGGGAATCAAGGATAAACAGGAGCCTGAGAGCTCATTTAGCACCTGGAGGGTGCATCAGGCATGCCTGGTGATCAGACCCAGCTACAGGGCAAACCCTAGGCCAAGGACCCAGGACGGAGAGAGGGTTAGAACGCCCTCGCTCTGGGAAAGGAGCCGTGGAGATGCTGTAGATTAAGAACTAACCCTGGTGGCTGACTCTGGGCAAGGGGCCAGGTTCCAGGGGAGTATCCCTGGAGGTTGGTGCTCGGCAGCGTGAAGGAGTCGCTGGGGAGATCCCGGTGGGACTGAAAGCTCAAGCCCAGACAGGCAGAAGTGGCTTACGTTGGGTTTGTTTTGTTTGGGGTTTTCTGCATTCTGTCGGGGGACACTGGGGTGGGGAACCTGCTGCTCTGAGAAAAGAGTGGGACTGCAGAGGTGCAGGGCCTGGTTGGAAGGTGTCCTATTGATTAGAGTTGTGGAGGATGTTGTTTGTATGGAACGTTGATCCCCCCCTAGAAGCAATGGATCTAGCTGGGGGGCTGAGAGAGAGAGACCCCCACATCACCCCAGGACCATTGCAGCTCATCATGGATCAGAGTTTGCTATGCCTCACCTAGGTGCATGCTGGCTGGTGAGTCACTCGTCTACCATTATTAACAGTTATTTTATAAAACTGAACTCTAAAGAAAAACAGAGCAAGAGCGAGAACTTCGGGTGATCCTCTCTGAAGGATGATACAGCAGGGACTAGCTTTGTTTGGGCTTTACTTCACTTCCTAAAGGCTGTGCGAGTAATCCTAGAGCTGATTCAGGGGAGTGTTCTCACTCCTCACTGGAGTGCTGGCCGGTGGTTTGTTGAGGGTGGCAGGCGTTTTCCTGGAACTACCCTTTTCTCTTTGCAAATAGAGTGCTTACCTCTTTAAATATTTACAATGCCGTGTGTCCCTATGCTGTGACATGGACTCTGTCTCCTACTTGGTGCACGGCCTGCTTGGACAGTATGGGGAATCTGCTGAGGGTATTTTGTACTTCTGTGCCAGTGATGTGCTGCCAACATTTTAACAAGGGACTCCCTTGCTCTCCATTCCCCTCTCAACCCCACAGTCTTCCCCACCCTGTCCCAAAGAAATCCATCAAACCTTCTGAGGGGGAGCTGTGGGCACCAGCCTCAGAAATCCTTCTGCTACGGGCAGTGCAATGACAAGTCTGTGCCCAACTGCTGCTCCAGTCTGATGGGAATCCTCTCTCCCCGTCTCTATACCTATGCCGGCCCAGCACAATCCAGCCATTCATGCCTGTCACGCCACTGAGCCCACGTGGTGCATGGGGACTAGCAGACGCTTTGCAGGCCATGTGCCTGGTAGTACAATACCTATATCAGGGCCCAGTGGGGAGGTGAGAGAGGCAGCAGTGGCACCCTGGGGATAATTGCTCACCCCCTCTGTAGTCTACTCTGTTGTGTTTGTCTTGCTTTGTTTGAGCTAAGCCTTTAACGGCCCAGGTTTGTCGATAATGAGCACAGCCTTACTGAGCAGCACAATGCACACCTGTGAGGAGGGCCCAGGGGCAGTGAAGGTGAAGAATCCACACTGTGCGGCTCAGGGCTGGCTCTCTGCAAGTTTGCTTAGGTGGGGGAACAGGACGGGCAATCTTCCCTCATGAGTGCTGCGCTTCTCCTCCCTGCCCTCCGGAGGGCACTGCTCTGCTCCCCAATGCATACCAGCTAGACGCTGCCCCGTCTCCAGAAATGAGCATCCCTGAGCCTGGAGGCGTTAGACCTACTGTTGGTTCACCCAGACATAATGCCCCCAGTCAATGCCATTCCCATGCTGCAGCTGTGACATTCTGACTCCCTCCAGCTCAGTTGCACTTGAGCCCTGTGGGCCAGCTTTTCCAAAGGGATCTGCACCCAATTAGGCACAGGGCCAAGTTTAAGACCACCCCCCACACACACACAAAGGCACAGGCATGGCCCAAAAATGACAAAACTCTTGTGCCAAAAAAACCCTAACAACAAAAATGGGGATTTGTCACCTCCCCTCTAAATGTAGACACCCAGAGCAGCTGTCCTGTCTGACTGCACCTAGCCCAGGCTGCTCCCCTCCTTGGGGTGGCAGCAAGTTTCAGAATTAAGATGGAGGGTGCCGATCAGTCTTTGAGCTATTGTTTCAGGCTGTCTGCAAACTCAGGCAGGCACCGATTTACTTGGAACATGTTCTCAAGGTCTTCTGTGCATCCATGTATCCATTTGTCAAAAGACAAGCTGAGTCTGATCAAGTGACTCCAGGAGCTGGAGCCTTAATCTGACCCTGGCTAGGCACTGAAGTGTAAGTAGCCAGATTTTCATAAGTGTTCAGCATCCATTTAGGCACCTAAAGGAAGCGACCAGACTTTCAAGTGTGCTCAACACTCATTGGTCTCAATGGGAGATACCAGGTGTTGAACACATCTGAAAATTTGTCCTCATGTTAGACCCTTGTCTTTAACTTGCAGTGTTAGGCCCTGATTTGTAATGTAATTCTCTAGCACTGTTCTTTCACAAACAGAATAACCATGCCCTATTTATACAAAGTGGAACAGCTGCGACAGGCAAAACTGAGAGAGACCCACATCAGAGTATCCTACAGCCAAGTGCACTCTCCTGAGACGTAGGAGACCCCTACTCAGGTCCTTTCTCCCTGGGGGGGTAGGGATTGAACTGGGGTCTCCCATGTGCTGGGTAAATGCCTCCATCACTGCCATTTCATGTGGAGGTAGACATGCTTGCATCTTGCATAACTGGATGGGAACCTGCAGGTGAGAGAGCTGGGAGAATGCCTTTCTTCATGTGGCTGCAGAGCACGCTGGGGCTTAGGTGTCACTCAGAGAGGTGCCAAGAGGGAGGCAGCCAAGCACATGCCCCGAGGCAGAACCTTAGGTGACTTGTACAGCAAACAAATAGGTGCCGAACTGGTTTCTGCACCTGCAGTGTTGGGCCGCAGACCACCGGGGGGTTCGTGGACTTGTGCTTTAGGAACCTGAGTTTCTTTGAGCCTACGTCCCTAGCTCCCGGTTTCAGTGGGAGTTGGGTGTCTCGATGCTTTTGCGTCTATCTGCATCTTTAGGCATCTACATACTTATACACATCTGGCCCTCCATGGCGTAGGAGCACTGGCGTCCCACTGAGTTTTGAGAAACTTAGGCTGCCTAGTGCCGAAGCCTTTTGAAAATAAGACCCAGACCCCCCGAGGGCTTTTCTTCGCTTAAACGTTTTGTCACTTTATCCTAGTGGAGTTAAAGTGACAAAACCCCTCTGGTCCGGAGGCTGTTACACCAGGTTAAGCCCTTTTATGCTAGTATAACTGCATCCATACTAGGGCTTTTATTGGTAACACTCCATTGGCAGAACGTCACTCCTCGGATAAACACAGTACTACTGGTAAAACTTTGCATTGCTGTCCAGGCCTGAGTCACTCAGGTGTGGTGGGGGTTAAAATTGTCTCAAAGCAAATGTAGCGAAATCTAGTGACGCTGCAAGGTGCATGTTACTTCAGAGTCTCCAGCCGGTCCCCTGGCTGCATTCAGTGCTCACTCACTTCTGCAGTCTAATTCTTTACTGTGTTTGAGGACCACTGCTTTTTGTCTTTTGGATTTATTAATCTGCTTTCTTCCTTACTCTTTGTGTTCATTAAGAGCTCCTTCCTCTTGTCTGGAGAACCACTGACTTTTCATGGGCCTCCTGCTCCTTAAACCCTCCGGTGCTTTTGAAACATCATCCACCCTATAAACGTAGCACATAAATCTCCCGATAACACAGCGATCTCTGTTTGAATGTTGTGGTTTCAAAGACTCCATTTGGTCCCAGGCTGAGAGCAGTATCAATTTCTTGGGGAGCTCCCTCTCTGTCTTGAGACCGATCGAGGGAACTTTGGTACCTATTTCACAGGCTAGTTCAGTCTGATTTTAACCTGGGCCTGTTTGGCATGGCCCTGGTGGCTCTCTGTTGGACACAATCTGGTAAGGAGGACTGGGAGTGAGGGGTTAAGGAACGAATAGATTTCTCAAATGTGAAGGCTCAGAACTAAGTGAAGCTATAAAGGCCTGATCCAAAACCTTTCCACTGATTTCAGTGGCTTTTGGAGCAGGCTCTAATAGCGCACGCTAGTAATCTCGAACTAAATGCAAAATTTGACATAGAGCCAACTGAACGAAGCCAGAGCAAGGCTGGTATGTCCCTGTGACTTGATGTAGGTCAGCCGTCTAGCAGCCCTAGCTTTGCACATATTGCAATTTGATATAGTAGCTGAAGAGAGGCCAGCTAAGAGGGAATTGCAGTAATCAAGTTGTTTGCGGGGAGGGAGGAGGGGGAAGAGAAATCAATGTGCAAACCAGGATTTCAATCTTATTACGAGACAAACACAAGCAAAGACAGGCAGCGCTCCTGAGATGGAGCCAGGAGGGACGGGAAGGGGGATGGCGATGCGATATGATTCAAAAGGCCAGACGCGGTCCAAATTAATCCGGAAGCTGAGATTTGATCAAAAAGTTGTCTGTCCAAAGCAAATGGAAATGGCTGTTAATTATGAGCCTGGTTAGGTGGTTAAGCATCATAATTTCAAGTTTTGGTGCATTTAATTGTGGGAGACTTGATTACATCTAGTTTTCGATGTCAAGCGGAGCTGGAGGAAGAAGCGGCCCGGGGTAGGCGGCATCAAAAGAGGTAAAAGCAAAATAAATCTATAGCGCAACAGAGAGCTGCTGAGAGACGCTGACGTTCTGTAATGGATAATAGCATAAAGGGCAGCATGGCCTATAGATTCTGAGTAAACTCAGGCCTGGAACATTTCCCTGTGCGGTAGCCTGCTGGGCTGAAGTGGGAGGGGGAACGCACTAGACAATAAGGACTAGTCCCTGTGGGGCAGCTAAGATCTAAATCAATCTGCTGCTGTTCTTGAAATACCAGCATACGTTTCCAAGCATTATATTAAAATTTCATGATCAATAGTGCTGAAAGCTGCACTACATAGAGGCTAAAAGAAGTGCTGACAATTCACTGGGCTATGAATTAAATAAAATACTGTCTGCTGGCCTTAGAAGCGATGCCATGCCCGGTTTATCTTCTTGATTGGAAATTGCCTGTCAAACGGATCCCTTTTTCTTAGGTGAGCATATTTCAGGAGGGGGTACCTTTTGCTCCGGTGTGTATTGACTACCCAAAATAGATAGGGCTGTGTATTCAAATCTGATCTGTACCATGCAGAACATAGAGAACTCAGATTCGTTTCCCTAGAAACGTATTAATAATCATTTGGAGCACCGTAGCACACAGGCTCTGACCAAAATCAGGACCCCACGGTGTTAGGTGCATTACAAGCACAGTAAGAAATAGCATCTGAGATGAAAAATTTAAATAAATAAAAGTAGGAGAAAGGAGGCGTTACTTTAGAGATGGGGAACTGAGGCACAGACCGGACTAAGGATAATTTTTTTTAAATGAAGGTTAACTTGTTTAGATGCTCTTAAACATCTCAGTAGGCACCTAAATCCCTCTTAAAAATCTGGCCTAAAATGGCTTGGCCACAGTCACCCTTGGACAATGGAGCTGTGGGTTTGTCTCCTGGTTTCCAAGATTCGGCACAGGGCCATTTTCCTTCTCCTTATGCTTGTTTGATTAAAGTGTATTCAGAAATAGTACACACGGCTCTTGCGCATCAGAGAAGTGCAAATGGGGAAGAGACCTTTCTGCCCTGAGGAATCTCTGACCTGCGTAAGGAACGAAGGAAGAAATGGCAGTCTTGGCAAAAGGTCCTCTTCTTGTGAGATTTCCCACTGACGTGTTTTTTATAAACCCACCCAAGTGGTTTGGTTTAAATTAGATAAGGACTCCGGTGATGGGATTGCAGAGGGCTCATGAGTTAAAAATTCTTTAAATCCTTCATTAAAATTCTGCCACCAATCTGCAGGAGTTCAGTGTGATTGTCCCTGCCTTTGATTGACTCAACCTACCTCTGTGTATTTCCCGATCTGCAAAAGACGATGGCTGTGGAGCTCACTAAAATATTTTGGAGAGCAACATTTTTTGCCCTTGGCCAAACTTTGGTTCATTTTTCCAAGGGTTATTTAATTGTTTTTTCCCAATGGAGGATACACCCGATACTTCCTAGAATGTCTTCACCTCCCTCCCACTTCAGCTTAATCTGCTGCTAGGCTATCAGCACCAAGTCAATGGGAGCCTGATTTCCATGAGCTCCAGATTAGACCCTATTTGTAATTGGCCCAATAACTCAGCATCCACAGCTGGTTACTTCTATCTAAAGCCAGTCCTAGGACCAATCAATATTCAGCCATGACTGGGCTATAGAGATGAGCTCTACTGCACTCCAGGAATTAAGACCATCTTTTTTATTACAGCAAGCCGAGTCACAGTTACAGATTGGCTGTGGGGGAGAATATTGGTTTGGCATTAGCTTCTTGATTTAAGTCACCATCTCAGTTAAAGCCCCCCGTGATGGAATTCCTAAGTTTCCTTCATCAGGATAGCACCGTTCTTTTCTCCTTTGTGACATTTCACCCTTTAAAAGTTTTATTAGAGCATAAGAGAGGCTTCAAGTAATGAGCTAGGACCTTCATGCTGGTTTAAATACCAAGGTATAGGCATACCCTGGCTTAACGAAGAGGCTTATGTGATAGGTTTTGAGCTGCAGAATGTAACGTTATGGATTTGCACTAGAAAAAAAACGTTCATGAACTTAGTGGCGCTGACTTTTATAACCTTTAACATGCTTCCTCGATTAATCTGCTTAAGGCCCCAGCCTTAAATAGCGGATCACAGCTGCAGTAAATTGATTTGCCCCAGCGATAGCTGCGGCTGCTGACCAAAACAGTTTTTTAATTTAGTTTGTATGGCCTGGAATGACTCTGTTAGCCGTTCCTTACTTGCTTGGACATCTGCCCAGGATTTGCATAGAAGTGTGAAATAAAAAATCCAGTTTTATTCTATTTGTCAAGGATATGGCAAACTGCAACAGTAGAACATACTGTAGGACCACACTAATTCACATTAATGGCCGGGAAACCTTCTGCCAGTGACTAGCTACTGCAAATTAGCAAGCAAGCAAAGCGGCACGCACATGCAAACAGGGACAGTACATCACAAAATGTACTTCACCCATTTGTTTTGACAATTGTCATTTACGTTATTTATGATAATACTTCATGGTGCACTACTAGCAAATGTAATGTAATATATCTGGGTAAGTAAAAAAAGCACTAGTACCCGGAGACATCACTACAGCATTTTGCTATTAAATCTTTGGGCTCACCCCACTTCTCAGCAATGGGAATATTTATTTATAAATTATTAGGGTTGTAGATTATGCAAAATGCAAATTAGCAAAGTTCAACACATGCAGGAGTGACCGGGGAACCCAGAGAGAATTCAGGGGCATGGATAGTCATGGTGCTACGTATCTAGTCAGTGGTTTTGACGGGTTGAGACCTCTAGGTGCCGCCTCAATCATTAGAGGCACTTGGCACAAATCCATATTTAGGGCTGAGGTGAGTTCTGCACTTCAAGGTTTGAGGGATACTGCACAGAATCATAGAAATGTGGGGCTGGAAGGGACTTCAAAGTCATGAAGCCCAGCTCCCTGCGCTGAGGCAGGACCGAGTGAACCTAGACCATCCCTGACAGGTGTCTGTCCAACCTGTTTTTAAAGCCTTACGGTGATGGGGATTCCACAGCCTCCCTTGAAAACCGATTCCAGAGCTTAACTATCCTTTCCGTTAGAAATTTTTGCCTAATGTCTACCCTAAATGTCCCTTGCTGCAGGTGAAGCCCGTTACTACTTGTCCTACCTTCAGCAGACATGGAGAACAACTGATCACAGTCCTCTTTTTAACAGCCCTTAGCATACTTGAAGACTAATATCAGGTCCCCGAGCCTCAGTCTTCCCCATCCGCCCCCACTCCCAGACTAAACATGGCCAGTTTTTTAACCTTTCCTCATTGGTCAGGTTTTCTAAACTTTTGATAATTTTTGTTGCTCACCTCTAGACTCTCTCCAATTTATTCATATCTTTCCTAAATTGGGGTGTCCAGAACTGGACACAGTACTCCAGGTGAGGCCTCACCTGCATCAAACAGAGTGGGACTTACATATGGCACTCCTGTTAGTACATGCCAGAATATTAGCCTTTTTAAAAGCTGCATCATATTGTTAATTCAAATTCAGTTTGTGATCCACTCTAACCCCCAGATCCTTTTCAGCAGGACTACCACCGAGCCAGTTATTCCCCAGTTTGTAGTTGTACATTTGATTTTTTTCACCTTCCTAAGTAAAATACTCTGCACTTGTCTTTATTGAATTTCATCTTGTTGATTTCAGACCAATTTTCCAATTTGTCAAGGTCCTTTTGAATTTGAATCCTGTCCTTCAAAGAGCCTGCAACCCTGTGACAGGTTTGGTCACAGAGACCCCCTTGGGACTGTCATGTGACATGATGAATTTACCTCTGAGCTCGTTTTCCCTGCCAGTTTGGGACTCCAGAACCCTGCCTTGTTGAGCCAGACATGCTAGCCTGCTGCAACACAGACCCAGGTCTGATCCACACCCCCAAAGCTGCAGACTTTAACCAAAAACTGCTCAGCAGGTCCCCTATCTCCAGCAACCAGACACCCAACTACCAATGGGGTCCAAACCCCAAATAAATCCATTTTACTCTGTATAAAGCTTATACAGGGTAAGCTCATAAATTGTCCGCCCTCTATAACACTGATAGGGAGAGATGCATGGCTGTTTGCTCCCGCAGGTATTAGTCACTTACTCTGGGTTAATTAATGAACAAAAGTGATTTTATTAAGTATAAAAAGTAGGATTTAAGTGGTTCCAAGTAATAACAGACAGAACAAAATAAGTTACCCAGCAAAATAAAACAAAACACACAAGTCTAAGCCTAATACATTAAGAAACTGTTTACAGGTAAAATCTCACCTTCAGAGATGTTCCAATAAGCTTCTTTAACAGAATAGACTCCTTCCTAGTCTGGGCCCAATCCTCTCCCCTGGTACAGTCCTTGTTAGTTCCAGGAGACATCTTAGGTGGAAAGCAGAGGTGTTCTCATGACTGCAGCCCCCTTTATTCTGTTCCACCCCCTTTTATAGCTGTCCCAAACCCCCCTTCTAAATGGAAAAGTACCAGATTTAAGATGGATTGCAGCATCATGTGACATGGTTACATGTCCTGTGCCTCCATTCTTGCTGGGCTGGCTGACACATACACAGGAAGGTTTGCAAGTAAACAGACCATTTTACAACCAATTGTCCTAGTCAGTGGGAGCCATCAAGATTCCAAACCACCATTAATGGCATACACTTTGCATAATTACAATAGGACCTCAGAGTTATGCTTTATATTCCTAGTTTCAGATACAAGACTGATACAGTAATACAGATAGGATGAACATAGTAGATTATAAGCTTTGTAATGATACCTTACAGGAGACCTTTTGCATAAAGCATATTCCAGTTACATTATACATGAAAATATAACACATTATGTAATGCAGCGTCACAAACCCCTTCTAGCTTGGTGTCATCTGCAAATTTTATAAGCATAGTCTCCACTCCATTATCCAAGTCATGAATGAAAATATTGAGTGGTACTGGACCCACGACAGCCCCCTGTGGGATCTCTCCAGACACACCTTCCAGTATGACAGTGAACCACTGAGTATAGTCTTTCAACCAATTGTGCACCCATCTTATAGTAATTTAATCTAGACCACATTCCCTTAGTTTGTTTATCCTCCCCAAAACGACAGCAGTTAATTTTTGAGGACACAATTCATTTTCTGCATATATATATATAAGGTGAGGAAGGGTGGTGCCATGGGTAGGGTGATAGTCTGGGACTTGGGAGACCAAAGTTCATTTCCCTGCTCTGTCCTGATTTCCTGTGAGACCTTGGGCAGGTCACTGAGTCTGTCTGTTCTCCATCTGTAAAACAGGGATAATAGGACTTGCCTTCCTCCCAGGGGAATTATGAGTTTACATGAGAAGTTCTTTGAGTGCTCAGATACTTCAGTGATGTGGAGCCATATAAGTAACTAAGATATGATAATCAAGTCCATCTTGTTGTGAACCGGTCTCTAGGGTTTCACTTCTAATTTCAGGTCCAGACATGTTGTTGTGATAGAAAGTCATCTATTTGTAGCAGAAGCTACATCTTCCACCTCTGAACTCAGCAGTTGCTTCAGTGATATACTGCCTGTGACAGATGTGGCGATTCCCTGCAATATCCTTGGACAAACCTTATTGAATTAAGTAGAAGTATCTCTGAGGTCCATTGCATTAAATGCAAAGATTATGTACTATTGTGGGTCTGGATGATTGTTTAATATAGTCTTTCAATGTGGCAGACAAGACAATATGTGTGAAGGGGTTTCCTGTCAGGCATCAGATCTAGGAGGAGGTGAATGCAAAGTCTCCATCCTCAGTTATGCAAAACTCCAGCGTTCGGAAACTATGGTCTAAGGAAAGGACTTTTGTCTTCTGGTTACCTCTCCCCAAGCTCTGGAGATCAACAGCCCAAGCTGCATAAAGTAAAGACTAACCTATGCATGGGTGTGCTTGTTCAGAGCTAAACTGGTATGAACTTGTAACCACAGAAAGACCTCTTGATGGGGTTTGAAGGGCTGACTCCTACCAGAGCCCCTGCTGGAATTGGGTGCGGTGGGTGGGGGGGATCATCTCTAGTATGCTTAATAGCATGAGTGTCAGTTCTTTTATAATTTTCATTGTTTTCTTTGTCATACTTTCCCCTTAAGAATAAATGTGCTTGCTTAGAAAGAGCTGTGTAGTACCTTATAACCATGGTAATTATGCTGTTTGTAGCCTCTAAAGAGAGAGCAAAGTGCAGATGTTGGCCTCTTTTAGCAGTCTTGCTTGCTGGGAATAACACAATGTAGAAAGGGAACTGTGCAGCCTGGAGGAAGAGAGCCGGGGGGTCTCTACCCCAGAGAGATGAAAGCTAAGGAGCCCAGATGGACCATGGAAGGGGAATACAGATCCCATTACGCAGCACTGCGATTCGGTCAGTCTCCCTAAAGCTTGTTACGTTTTCAGATACACAAGTCTACTGTATCTGAAAAGGAGGTGTGTCATGTCAGCTCCGCTCCACAAACTATTATTACTATGAACGTGTCTGCAAGGCTGAATCAGAATCTGTCAACTGTGTTAGATGGAACAAAGAGGCTCCCTGTCCCAGTTGTGAAAAAATGCCATCTTGGGGGAAAAAAATTGTTGTTCAAAAACTTTAACTGCTCTTTAGAATTACTATTAGAGCGGCTGACATTCAGACTTCCTGATCCAGGGGAAATTCTGACATTTTAAGAACTTTTCATTCCAAATCGGAACCAAAGAACCCATAAAAATTGGAATTTCCCATTAAATAACTTTCAAAAAGAAATATTTCCAGTCAACCAAGATGTTCCATTTTGATAAAGTTGAAATCAGAATGAAGTGTTTTAATATTTTTTTAAAACAAAAGATAAAATTTGAAACCCAAAGTTGCTTTGAAATAAAAAATTGAAATGTTCCTTTCCAATAACATCAAAATGGCCCAGAGCAACCCCATGGAAATGCCTTTTTTGGGGCAGATGCGGGAAAATAGAATTTCATTGATATCATCATCTTCACATGCAGTTTGGATTTTGACAAGCTGGCATTTTCCAATTAAAAGATATCCCCTCAGAAAATTTTCAACCAGCTGTAGTTACTAATAAAAGTAACAATACAATGGGCTAATGTAGTGCCCATCTTTAAAAAAGGGAAGAAGGAGGATCCGGGGAACTACAGGCCAGTCAGCCTCACCTCAGTCCCTGGAAAAATCATGGATCAGGTCCTCAAGGAATCAATTCTGAAGCACTCAGAGGAGAGGAAAGTGATCAGGAACAGTCAGCATGGATTCACGAAGGGGAAGTCGTGCCTGACTAACCTAATTGCCTTCTATGATGAGATAACTGGCTCTGTGGATGAGGGAAAAGCAGTGGATGTGTTATTCCTTGACCTTACAAAAGCTTTTGATATGGTCTCCCTCAGTATTCTTGCCAGCAAGTTAAAGAAGTATGGGCTGGATGAATGGACTGTAAGGTGAATAGAAAGCTGGCTAGATCGTCGGGCTCAACGGGTAGTGATCAATGGCTCCATGTCTAGTTGGCAGCCGGTTTCAAGTGGAGTGCCCCAAGTGTCGGTCCTGGGGCCCATTTTGTTCAATATCTTCATTAATGATCTGAAGGATGGCGTGGACTGTACCCTCAGCAAGTTTGCAGATGACACTAAACTGGGAGGAATGGTAGATATGCTGGAGGGTAGGGATAGGATACAGAGGGACCTAGACGAATTGGAGGATTGGGCCAAAAGAAATCTGATGAGGTTCAACAAGGACAAGTGCAGAGTCCTGCACTTAGGACAGAAGAATCCCATGCACTGCTACAGACTAGGGACCAAGTGGCTAGGCAGCAGTTCTGCAGAGAAGGATCTAGGGGTTACAGTGGACAAGAAGCTGGATATGAGTCGACAGTGTGCCCTTGTTGCCAAGAAGGCTAATGGCATTTTGGGCTTTATAAGTAGGGGCATTGCCAGCTGATTGAGGGACTTGATCATTCCCCTCTATTCAACATTGATGAGGCCTCATCTGGAGTACTGTGTCCAGTTTTGGGCCCCACACTACAAGAAGGATGTGGAAAAAATGGAAAGAGTCCAACGGAGGGCAACAAAAATGATTAGGGGGCAGGAAGTCATCTAGTCCAACCCCCTGCTTAAAGCAGGACCAATCGCCAACTAAATCATCCAAGCCAGGCCTTTGTCAAGCCTAACCTAAAAAACTTCGAAGGAAGGAGATTCCACTACCTCCCTAGGTAACCCATTCCAGTGCTTCACCACCCTCCTAGTGAAAAAGTTTTTCCTAATATCCAACCTAAGCCTTCCTCACTGCAACTTGAGACCATTACTCCTTGTTCTGTCATCTGCTACCACTGAGAACAACCTAGATCCATCCTCTTTGGAACCCCGCTTCAAATAGTTGAAGGCAGCTATCAAATCCCCCCTCATTCTTCTCTTCTGCAGACTAAACAATCCCAGTTCCCTCAGCCTCTCCTCATAAGTCATATGGTCCAGCCCCCTAATCATTTTTGTTACCCTCCACTGGCATCTTTCCAATTTTTCCACATCCTTCTTGTAGTGTGGGGCCCAAAACTGGACACAGTTCTCCAGATGAGGCCTCACCAATGTCGAATAGAGGGGAATGATCACATCCCTCGATCTGTTGGCAGTGCCCCTACTTATACAGCCCCAAAATGCCATTAGCCTTCTTGGCAACAAGGGCACACTGTCGACTCATATCCAGCTTCTCGTCCACTGTGACCCCTAGGTCCTTTTCTGCAGAACTGCTGCCTAGCCATTTGGTCCCTAGTCTGTAGCAGTGCATGGGATTCTTCCATCCTAAGTGCAG
>NC_048302.1:7388273-7436378 GCF_013100865.1 Trachemys scripta elegans
CTTTCATTCCCCTTTTATGTTTGCTATATCTTTTTGGACAGGTGTGACCAGAATTGAACACCAGTATTGCAGTTGAGAGAATACCTTAGACTTGTATAACACCTTGCTATCTTCTCCATTATTCTCAATTCCGTTCTTTATACCTTTAAACATTGTGTTTTATTGATCACTGCTACACACAGGACAGAGTCATGGAGCTGTCTATAGTAATGCCCCGTCTTCTCTCTGAATTAATACAGTAAGTTAGAACCCAGTAAGTCATATGATTATTTCAAATGATCCTCCAACGTGTATTACTTTCTATTTGCAATTTTTTCATCCCCCAGCATGTTGCCCATTCACCTACCTCTGAAGCTGCTCATGGTCTTCTCTGGTCTTGACCACCCTGATAACTATACATCTTTTGCAAAGTTTGCCATTTCACGGCTCACCCCCTTTTCCAGGTCATTAAACAACCTGGATCCTGGTATGGAAAAAAGTCAGAAACTAGACCAGATCTGCCATCAACAGCAGTAGCAGTAACCAGAATTGGGAGTCTGATCTTGGCCAACTCACTTGATGAATGACACCTGGCTTTAGTCATTAATGTGCCAGTGATTGGCATTTGCAACATTGATATTATCATGTGTTAGTGACCTCAGGCCCCAGTAAGCAGTCCAATCTCTTAACCCTGCTCTCCTTCATACTCCAGTAATGTACGTAGAAAGGATCCCAGAGTGAGGAACACCAAACTCCCATTGACTTCAGATTTTCTCTCTCTCTCTTCCTAAGAGGTGGAGTGCTGATTGTGAGGAGAGAACTGCTGGCTACTGAGATACCCTGTATCATTATGGTGAATAAAAGCCCCATTTAATCCGTAATCTACTTTGTGTCCTCTTGTTATCGCAGGCCAGTGCCAGCTCCCTGAATCTCTGTTGAGGGTTAAGTGAATTATGTGTGTACATTTAGCTGGGTTGTTATTTTGAATTATACGGTGAATTTAATTCGAATTGATCTTCAAAGGGGCATCAACAAACCGTTTTTCATTTGTCAGGGGAAAGCACCTTTTATTGTTTTTTAAATGAGAATGATAATTAGAGAGGGAAATTTGGGTGAAAATGGCGTCTTGGAGCAAGCGTGTTAAATCAGTGTTTGTACATTTCTAAATGGAAATAGGACCAGGTCAGGAAGCAGCTAACTCATCAACAAAGGCTGAAAGACACACACAGCATGGTCTTGGAGGGGGTCTCTCTCTAATAATAATGAGAGAAAAATTCCCCAGAATGATATCTAATAGGAACAGAACAAGGGCACTACTTTTCTCCCAGATTAGTGATTGGGTAATTCTGGAAGATATAAGTTAAAGAGGGGCAAACAGCGACACATAGGAGCTGCATTTTCAAAACTGACTAGTGATTTATTTTGGGGGGGGGGGGGGGGGGTGCCAGCCTGAGGTACCTTAAAAGGGTCTGATTTTCAGAAAGTGCTGTGCACCAGCCTTCTGAAAATCAGGTCTCTAAGGCATCTCAAATGTGATACCTAAAGACGAAGGCATCCAAAATCGCCACTTTCAAAACCTTTAGCTCTTGATTTTTATTCTATATATGCAAAGCATTTTGGTTTGACTTTCTCCACCTGGTATCTCTTCTCGCTCCATAAGAAAAGTCCAAATGGGCTATTGATACGGCCAGACCAGGTGCCAGCTCATGACAACGTCCTGGACCTTAATGAATGCTGACAAATGCACAGTTGGAAACTAGTCTGGCTTACCTAAGGGTTAGTCTAGGTAAAATAGATATTAGGGTTGTAAGCATGTGTTTAGTATTTAGACTTCACGAAATGCTCGTAGGAAACTGCATGCATTAATCCTACTTTGTAATATCTGTATCCCTTGGTATAAAGTTACATTGAGTGTCTGCATTGTAAACCCAGTACTTGTGTAACTCACCAAACAGGAAAAGAAGCGTTAATTAAGGTGAAGTGCTCGTCCTGCACACAGGATGGCCAATTAAAGGCAAATGCGGCTATTGTATAGCATCAAAGGACAGAGACCTTGTTAACTGCATTCCTAACTCCCTTGAAGAAGGGGAAACCAGCGCATAAGCTCATGCCATCAGCTTCGATTCTGGGGTGACGGGGATAAAAAAAAATCCCTGAGAGGGAGAAACTAGGTCACTTATGTCTGGACTCTGATGCACAAAGATTCCTAAACATAAGCCAGAGATCCCTATGATGCTTGGCATGGGTCAGCCCTAGACGACGTATAAAGCAGGTTATTATAGAAGCTCATATTGCTATTTTAAATCTAAGACTGTAACTCATGTGAGTGTGTGTTTCCCCTTTTAACCTTGCAAATAACTCTCATTTCATTTCATAGTTAATAAATCCTTAGTTTCTTAAAGGATTGGCTACAGGTATTGTCTTTTGGTTTGAGATATGAGTACAATTTATCTGGGGCTAGTGACTGGTCCTTTGGGACTGGGAGTAACCTGAATATTACTGTGATTTTGGGTATGAAGTGACCATCTCTCATAATCCATCTTGCCTGGGTGGCAAAGGGGACTGTCTGTGATTCCATGGTAAGACTGTTACAGTGCATTAGGAGCTCACACTTGTTACTGGGTTGGTGAAATCCAACGGTACAAAACACAACCTGTTTGGGATGTCTGCCAAGGAATTGGCATTTGTGGTCATGAACTGCTCCAGACAGCTGACATGGGTGTTAAAAGCCTTCTACAACTTGTTGCACATTTTCATGTGTTACAGTCGGAGTTTAAGGCTAGAAAGGACCACCAAACATCTAGCCTGACCTCCTGTATATCCCAGGCCACCAACCCCACCCAGCACCTGCACGCTAAACCCAACAACTGAAATCAGACCAACATGGTGCAGCCCTCAGGAGACTAAACTGTTCTGCCCAAGCCCCCCTGCAAAGGCAAGGAGTTATCTGAGATCTAGCCAGATAATCCTGCCAAATCACCCACATTCCATGCTGCAAAGGAAGGCAAAAAAAAAAAAAAAACCCAAGGTCATTGCCAATCAGACCTGGGGGAAATTTTCTTTGGCACCACATGGTGATCAGTTAGACCCTGAGCAGGTGAGTAAGAACCAGCCAGCCGAGCACCTGAGAGAGAACGAGAGAGCATGCTTCGTGCCACCTTGGAGCACTGTCCCTCCCCAGTTGGTGCCCAGACTCCAACTGTGGCCATCCCTGATGCTTCAGAGAAGAGAGACCAAAAAAAAAAAAAAAATCCACTGGGGGTGGGGGAAATCCCTTCCTGACCTCTGCAGGTGACTGGTTGATGTCTTGAAGCATGAGCTTTAGGGACATAAGACATAAACTGGAAGGGACCCCCCAGGGCTGCCAATGAATTGTCTGCCAAAAAAGAGTATAGCACAGTGCATCTGAAACTTTGGGACAGTGGGGTGAGGTCTGGGAGTATCTACTCCTTGAGCAAATGGCTAGAATATTTGAAAATTGGAGTGAACAGGTAATATGGAATCTACCTGACATTCCTATTTTCAAGTACTAGTTCCTGCCTGTTTGCATTGCTAAAACGCAGCCTAGGGTACACAGAATGCCGCAGTTACAAAAGATGTGGCTTTCTGATGCAGACATTCATTTAGTGGAAAACATATATCCGAAGACATTTTAATGGACAGTCACACAACTTCTCCTCCCTCTTATTTTGTTCCTCTGTCCTGCCAGCCATGAATAGGAGGGGGGAGGGAGAAATGGATTTTCATCAAGAGATGGTTTAGAAACATGATTTTCTATTCTTCCCATGCCCCATACTCCACACAATACATTCATTCTTGGTTGACTCCTCATTCTTTTACCCAATTAAGGCAATTTATTAAGGCATGAATATGCAACAAAAATAACTCTGGACAGATTTTTCTCCATCCTGGTTATGAACGTAGGCTGCGTTTTTCCATATGCCATTCCAACTGCTGGCACAATAGTTCCATGCTGCTTGGCATTAGTCTCTCCTCTCTTATCAGTTTTCATCTAAGTTTAAACCCATTTCTAACACTTGTTGCTTTTACGGAAAGGGGATGAGAACATGGTTCACAGAAGGCACCTCACTGCATTGACAGGATATTTTTTTAGCTATTGAATGAAATTTTCGCCTGGGAGTTTGATGTGTCTGGCTTGTAAGACCACATTTTGAGAAGGCCGTATTTAGGAATCGCTAATAGCTTTGTAGTGTAACTGCCACGCTTTCAAAGGATATATAACCTTTTTCCCATAAGCAACAAAGCATAATGTAGGGAACTTTCGGCTCCCTTATTTAGCCACGTAGTAGCTTTACTTTTGCCAACACCATATTTAATCCCGACTAGTGCTATTTTTATTGTATATTCCCATTTCAAGCCCTTTAAAGCTTGAAAAGGCTTAGCTACATCTGTAGCTAATAAATAGACCTGCATTTGTAGAGGCTTCTTAATTCTGTTAAAAGCATCGAATCATTTACATTCTGTTTTGACTGCTGGTGTCGATTGCAGATGGCTTATGTGGATTTGAAGCCGCATTTGTTCTAAGGCTGTGAATTGTTATGTTTTATGATGTTAAATTGTCCGGGTCTGATCCTGTGCGGGTGCTCAGTGCCGGTGGGGCAGAGCCTCAGCTGGTATAAATTGGAGTCAACGGAGCCATGCTGCTGATGTGGCCCGTTGTCTCCAAAGCGCATTATGGGCGCTCAGCACCTTTCAGCAGGCCCTCCGCACTCTGCTGGACCATGCCCATCGCCAATAGCAGAGAGTGGTAAGATTTAATACTGACAGTCTTCATAAAGATTGGCCAGCTGGAAGCTTCCAGTCCAGGTGGCAGCGTCGTGCTACTAAATAGGAAACATCAAATGTGAGATGTTTAAATTGGACACCTCATACCCATTAAAAATAAAAAGCTATGTAAATTAGACCCCTCACTCCATCTGAGCTAGCGAAAACGGAAGAGACACGTACCTGATCTGATGTTTTGATTTAAATATTACATTTTGTACTTGGGCTTCCTCCCACCGCCCATCAATTATGTTCAGCTAAAGGTGACCTTAGGGGTGAAAACTGAGCCGCCTGTAGCTCTGATCCCTAGACGGCGCTGAAATGTTACTGGTTACAAGCTGACAAATCTTACAAATCCCTGGTAAGAGTTACCTTGGTTGAAATCTAATTAATAGTAGTATAGGATTACACTCCCACTCCTCCTGTGCTATGTAATAGTCACTTGGTGACTTTCATATGCCAGCTGCCTGCTAGGCATACATGCTACCACGGTGCAGCTGGGAAAAACTGCAAATTCCAGTACTTGGCAATAGACTGTTCTATGGGACACACACACACACACACACACACACACACACACACACAGAGCGAGAACGAACGTTCCTTCCAGCTTCTTTCTATTCAGGACTTTTGTGTAGCATGCATCAGATCTGGAGGTAGGTTTATTTTCCCGTCCAACTTTAGTTGTCGTATCCCTCACGAAAAGTTAGCGCACATCCGTCTCTGTGAATACTGCAGCTTTGGTCAAAATCTGCTAGATGGTGCTCAGTACAGGATTACAACTTGCTGTGTTGTGTCAGGTTCATGAGGAGCTCTGTGGAATTCAGCAACATGTTTAGCTGAAGGCAACTATTTTCTTTTTCTCTGGGTTATGCGTACATGCACACATATCCCACCGGCGAGTGTGTGTTACAGGTCCCCCTCGGAGCCAGTCCACAAAGATATGAGCTGTTACAGCCCCCGAATACATAGGCCTGGTTCTCTAGCTCCAGTTGTAGTAGTGCCTACTTGTAGCTCTGGAGGTTCTCGGTTCAATCCCCCGTGTGCTGGCCACGAGAGTGACCATCACATGCATGTTACCCAGTAACACATCTGGTGAAATCCAGGCTACCTTGGGGTCAGTAGCAAAACTCTTCATGACTTCAATGTGCCAAAGATTCACCAGCCAATGGTGTTGTAGCCAGGGTGATCCCAGGATATTAGAGAGACAAGGTGGGTGAGGCAATATCTTTGATTGGAGCAACTTCTGTTGGTGAAGGAGACAAGCTTTCTAGCTACACAAAGTTCTTCTGCAGGTCACACTGGGTGTAAATTCTAGGGTGCAGTTCAGACCAATGAAGGGTTGTCGCTGTCTGACCGTAATCCCAAGTGCCTCAAAAGCTTTGCTACTGTAACTCCCTGCCGGGGACCTTCACAATCCGCAAGAAGCATGCAGGTCACATCTGTGCATAACTGCAGCCCTGGTCCAGCAACCCTGACCCCACTCTCACCTCCAGCAACCTTGGTGACTACATGCAGGGTGACCCCCAACACACCAAGTCCCATGCCTTCCCAAAGCCATGTGCCTGTCAGCCTGGGCTCCCCCAGCTCCCTTGGCAGCCAGATCTCTAGGGATTTGGGCAGCACAGGAAGGCAGCTGCTCAGGGAACCAGTTCCCTGAATCTCAAGCAGATGCCTCCTGAGAATGCCATGACACCCCAGGCCTCCAACTCTGAAGGGAGGGAGGCAGCATAGACAAGGGGCTGCCTGGGGAGTCGGGCAGTCAGATGTTTCTGGCTTGCTCCTATTTTGTGTCTCCCACAAGGGAATTCTTCCCTCCCACTTAGGGTGACCAGATGTCCCTATTTTATAGGGACAGTCCTGATATTTGGGGCTTTTTCTTCTATAGGCGCCTATTATCCCCCCTCCCCCGTCCCGATTTTTCATACTTGCTGTCTGGTCACCCTACTCCCACTCATCTCTTTGTTGTTCATCTTGGTGTGGAATGAATTCTCCCTCTCCCCCTGAAAGTAGAATATTTTTTGCAAGGGGGAAGCTTTGCTTTCCAGTCAGGTCTAGTTCCCTGGGGGGTTGGATTTCCTTGCAAATGTTTTCTGGCCAGCTCTGCATTTCAATCAACACAGCCTGATGGGATGTTGAGTCAGTGTCACAAGTCAAAGGTTACACTTATAGCATAAGGCTAATTAAAAAAGGCATTTGATTTTTAGATTCCTTATTAACCTGGGTTAAAATGCATCTAGTCTCAGGATTTTCACACTCCCTACCCTGGAACAATGGAGAGGCATCATCAGCTTACCCACTTTGTTTGGGATTGTTCATTATTTTTTATACAAGAACAAATTTTAAAATGTTATTAAAGCGAACGTTAAAGTATATAATACACAGGTTAAGAAAATAGTTTCTGTACATCTGGGTATAGTGCTTAGATTATTCACAAATACAAAGTGTAATGTTGACCGATTCTGTATTCCTGCAACGCTCACTCGTTACTGGGATCCCATTTGCCAGGGGCTCCAACGATCCGCACGTGAGTTTGAACCTCATAGCCCCTAGCTCTCAAGGTGTCAGCCAGAGGCACATATATCTCCAACTTTCGAGATCGGTCATTGCAGAAAGCCGGGGTCCTCTCTTCAAAGGGAACTGTGACATCCACCATGATCTTCTTCCATTCCTTGATGATGATGTCTGATTGCAGTTGGGTATTCGTTCCAGGGATGGTGGAGTTCATGGCAACATTCCCCATGGGTTGCGGGATGGCTCTGACCAGTTGGTCTTGGATGGTGTTGTGTTGCAGCTGCCAGGCTCTGGAATGGGGCTTGCAGCTACACAGGACGGGGGGTAGAGTCTCGTTGGCGTAGCCGCACTTCCTGCATCACTTGTCCCAATTTCCATGGCGGACGGCTCCATTCAGCGGGATGCAGTTGAGCTGGGCCGTGTGGATGAACCTCCAGGTGGCAAATCAGGTGAAGCTGCCCCCAGGGAGGAAGTGGTTGCTGGCATCCCACTTGCACATCACCTCGAATGCCTTGCCTTCATCTGCCTTCCGTTTCAGGTTTTCCATGTATTGGCAGCGATGGCATCCTTCAGGGTCCTCTCCAGCATGGTTCTAGCTCTTGGAGTGACAACTGTGTGCTCTGCATTCTTCACCTGTGGCATCTGGACTCCCACCTCCTGACATTCCTTGCACCACACCCAGCGGCAGCTGATACGCTTCTCCAGTCGCCGCGTAGCATTGCAGGCACGAGTCCAGTGCAAAGTGAAGTCTCTTCCAAATTCACCTTCCAGTGAGCCACTCAGGTAGGTGGTGACATCTTGGTTGGAGGGGGTCCTGGCGATTTGCTTCTTGATGACATCCTGCATAGCATTTTCTGCGGTGTTCCTCACCGTGGCGCCTGGGCAGATCAGATCAGAACTTCACTAGGCCAGATGCTGGACACAACACAAAGTAC
Source organism: Trachemys scripta elegans (assembly GCF_013100865.1). Lineage (NCBI taxonomy): Eukaryota > Metazoa > Chordata > Testudines > Emydidae > Trachemys > Trachemys scripta. The sequence continues at coordinate 7,396,487 of NC_048302.1, forward strand.
ATCCTCTGCTTGGAAGATCTTAGAATGTAAATAGAAAAAACAAAGGGTAGGAGGGTGTGATGAGGTTCCACCCCTATTGCCTGCAAGGCTAGCGAATGCAACCAATTAGTCCTGCTCTGCTCCTGAGGAGGTGAGGCGCTAACTGGCTCCTGGTCAGAGGGGGTGGAGCTGAGATGTGCTATGTATACTGAAGTAGCTCATCTGGGGGAGAGATTGCAAAGGGGACAGTGTCCCTGGCTGAGAGAAGTGCAGGTTTCTAGTAACAGAGAATAACAGGAGCAGCATAGACTCCTGCAAGGGAAAACCTGAGATAGGGTTTGCATAAGTACAAGAAGAAGACTTCAGTAGCCCATGGGAATTACTCAGATTCATTTGGACTTCTCCATGATACCCCAGAATGGGTTTGAGCTTTGTGGCTTAGCCAGAGGGCTGAGCAACAGAAGATCAGGAGTCAGAGGCAGCCAGCAGGAGGCTTTGAAGTTGAAGATAGTGGCAACATTTTCTTGACTGATGCAAGGGGCACTCTGAGGGCTGGTCCACACTAACCCCCCACTTCGAACTAAGATACGCAACTTCAGCTACGTGAATAACGTAGCTGAAGTCAAAGTATCTTAGTTCAAACGTACCACGGGTCCACACGCGGCAGGCAGGCTCCCCCGTCGACTCCGCATACTCCTCTCGCGGAGCAAGAGTACCGGCGTCGACGGCGAGCACTTCTGGGATCGATTTATCGCATCTAGACAAGACACGATAAATCAATCCCAGAAGATCGATTGCTTACCACCGGACCCGGAGGTAAGTATAGACGTACCCTGAGGGTTAGTGAGCCCTGAAATGGAGACCAAAAAATGTAGAGAGACTTGTCCAAGGTCACACAGCAGGTCACTGGCAGATCTGGGGTTAGAATCCACAACTCCTGGGTACAGCTGGTTGGGAATCTTTCAATGGAAATTTTTTTTTTATTATTGGAAAATATCAGTCCATTGAAAGCAAAACTTGTCTCAGGAACATGTCAACTTCCACAAATCTTTCATTGGGAAAGACTTCTCAGGTCCACAACGGCGTATCACAAAAACAGAAAGTTCTCTATGCCAAAATAGCTGTTAACCTGATTGTCAGGGCCTTTACCTCGAAATGGAAGATTCCCGTTTAGATCCCTAATCTGAATCGGGTAGAGGAAGGACTTAAACCTGGGTCTTCCACATCCCAGGTGAAGGCCCTCATTATCAGGTTATTGGCATTCTGGGGAATTGGGCAGGAGGCTTTTCTGGCTTTTCATAGAAAAACGTCTAAAAATCTATTTCATCTCCATGTACAATAGAGACAAACTTTGAAAAGTTTCTCAAGACAGGAAAACCTTTTCCTGTCCAGCTCTACTCCTGAGTCCTAAGCAATGTGGTCCAATAGACAGAGCACTGAACTTTCTGCTGGACCATCTTCTGCCTCATCAGTAGGTGTGGAGTTGTATGTTGGAATACCAAGATCATAGCTAAAATAATGGTTTGCATTTTTGTACTGTGCTGGTTTAACCCCAGTACATTGCAAGAAGTAGCATGTAACCTAATTATTCATTGGAAGTGTTTTCCACTGCGCTGTTGTAGAATGAACCATGGGCAACATTACTATCTGAAATAGCTATCACACCAATGGAATGAGCTTTCATACATTACAGTAGCTTTGATAAAGAGGAGATGCAATCTCTGCAGGAATCCAAGCATTCCCATTGTGACATTATCCTCCAACACAATCCTACAAAGGGAGAATAGGATTGTGTGTGGGGAAAATAGGAAAAACTCTTTTTGGAAATTCCTGGAAGAATAAAACGAACACAAAGCTAAAGGCAAATCTAACCTCTTTTTCTAACACAGGAATCCAATCTGGAATTTCATCATAGTTCTGATGGAGGAAAAGAGAACCCATTATCCCAGGAAAACATGGATTGCATTACACACCTATTCCCTACCTAAGGGGGGCAAAGTCAATTACTTAACACAAAAGTGCTGAAGCCATTAGTATAGCCTTTTAGAGTTGAAATAAACATGTGTATTATATGTCTCTAAGTCCCAGTAGACGACACAACCTCGTGTCATATTCCACTGTGGATCCATTAGCAACATAATGTCATCTAACCACAGGCCATGATAATGGTTTAAATTAGAATGCTTTTTTTAAAAAAAAAAAAAAAGAAGAGAAACATTGGTGCTTGATAAAAAGACCTTGTCAGACTAAAACTGCTTCTCCTGTGTAAAAGAACACTTGGGATGTGTCACTTCAGGCAATAATGAATGAACGGGAAAGTGTGAAACTGTGAGAACTTTTCTAGCATGCAAGAATTAATAAAGGGCTGAGCAGAAGCAAATTCATCAGTGTGGCGTTTGATAGCACAGACAAAAGGACGGCAACGTTTAAAAAACGGACTGAAGCCCAATTTGGGATGGATGACAAAGGACATACAATGACATGTTTGTATAAATCTGTTGTACAGAGGAAGCTAATTGGCTCCTTGGAACCATATGCAACAATACCAGAGCAGCAGAAGCCGTTCTAATTGCTCAGAGGGTAGAGAAAGGGATTGTTGTCATGGGTTTAAAGCAGCGAAGAATCCACATAAGGCAAAACTTCAAAATCAAGCCCCTGACCTTACCACAGATAGTGAGGGAAGGAAGCCGGAACTTGACAGCTGCATCTTCCTTTCATGACCACTTTAAAAGTCTCTCTTAGGGGCATGAGGTTTAGTACAGTGGATTCCGTCAAAAAGCATTGCAGAACACACAGCACCAATACATCCTATGCCTTTCTACAAATTGATTTATTCCTTTAATCAATCAGTAAATCAGGCAAACAGGAAAGTTTACCTGTAGTAACTTCGGTAACTCCTTGCACTCAACTCTACAGGCAAAAAGACACGCAACACCTGACTCTGTGTGGCTGGCTAAGATGGCTCCCATCCTTACAAGACCAGAGCTGGTGTCTTTCCTTCTTTCTTTCTTTTTTTTTTTTTTTTTACTAAAGACAATCCTGTTGGGAGAAATGATTCCGCTCATTTTTTTCCCCCCTACAACAGGCAGGCATATGTTCACTCATTATGCCGAGTTCCACTTAAGTGATTAAAAATTCATGTTCCAAGTAAGAAACACTGTGAAGCTGATAATTATTTATTCTGATTACAAGATCTGGCCAAACCAGTTTGAGTGGGTCAGTGGAGGAAGAAGAGTGGAAGGAGGTCAAGCTGCTTTCTGGTGGATATGTGGTGGTGCCAGTAGGACGGGAATCAAATGCTGCTGAAACTCTGTGGAATGAATGGGACCTTTCATTAGACTAGGTTAACGCCGCTCTCATTTAAAAACCTTACATTCCATTTAGTCTTTGTGGAGGCTAGGTGTGAGGCTGGATCACGTTAGCTAGCTCGATCTAACCCCTGCTAAGGGCTCGTCTTCACTGCAAAGTTAAGGAGTGTGGCTTCAGCTGCAATCCCCCTCCACGCCCATAAACCCTTAACTTGAGTGCAGTGGTGGTTTTCGCTTGGGTTGGTTGCACTTTTAAAATAATCATTAAAATAAAATCAGGAAATGCAAAAATCAAGGTTCCTCAGTCACCCTGAATTGGGCCATGTTACATGTTCTCTGTGTTATGGCACAAAGAGAGGTATATTAAGTGACACGCTTTACCAGAAAAAAGGAAGTGAAAATCTGGCATACACACAATGTTGCTGAATCCTGGGCCAGATTTTTGCTGGTATAAATTGGCGTTGCTCCTTTGACTTCCACAGAGCTGTCCACTTGTTGAGGATCTGGCCTCTTAACTGTTGCAGTTCTTGGCATTTTTTAAATGTAATTAAAATGTGTCTGTGTCCTAGTAGTTTGCATTTGACTGTGTCTATATGTAGCAGTACCAGTAATAGTCTGAGTTACTGTCCATTTTAGCCAATCATATTAAGATGAGTGACGAGCAATTTTGTGTGGTGCTTCTGTATTTCCACATAATGTTGACATAAACTTGGACTGGAGACAATTGGAGTATGCGTCTAACCAGGGCCGGCTCCAGGCACCAGCTAAGGAAACAGGCGCGTGGGGCGGCACGTCCGGGTCTTCGGTGGCGGGTCCCTCAGTCCATCTCGGAGCGAAGGACCTGCCGCCAAAGAGTGGAATGGCACGATCACGCTGCCGGGGCTTTTTTTTTTTTTTTTTTTTTTTGCCGCTTGGAGCGGCAGAAAACCTGGAGCCAGCCCTGCGGCTAGTATAATATGTGCACAGGAGAAAATCCTATCTGAGATGTTGAGCAGACAGTCCCAATAGTTTTAAAGGAAAGCTGTTAAACTTGCAGCTAAAGATTCCAGCTGAGATGTTGAAATAAGGGTCTAAAAATTTGGCATCTGAGTCCAGGTTCCAGTGTCTACGTAACTCACCTGATTCTCAAACGTGCTAAGCGCCCAGCAGTTCCCGCTTGCTGCCATGTGAGTTTGGGCACTTAGCAGTTTTGAAAATCAGGTCTTCAGGACCCTAAATGAAAGTCAGTGGGACTTTGTGCTCCTAAATTAGGCACTTCTGAAAATTCCACCCTAGGATCCTAACTTTGGGCCTCTAGTTTACATAAATCTTAGCTTCCACTTTCAAGGAAAGGAGGTACAGACAGGAGGTGATTCATGGGCTAAATAGAAGTCACTAACTAAATGGATTTCATGGGTATCACCACTCTGCCCAAAGGTTTTATTTCCGAAAACTAGCCAATGAGAGTGAGCAAGGCGGCTTGAAAGAGACTGTCATAGATCCCATAAGAGAGAGACCTACTCCAGTACAGGACCCTGGCCAAGTGGATCTATGAACATCCAAGGAGAGGTCACATAAAGGTCTTTCCCTGATAGAGGGTAGACAATCTAATACTTGTAAGCCCAATCTAGGCCTATGACACTCAGCTGAGTTTCTCATAAGCATTGCTTTGTCTAAAATGACCTAGGTTTAAGGACTGTTACTAGGGTAAATACGGCAAGCCTTTCTGAAAAGAAAAAAAGGGACTGGACTCTGGAATCCATTCAAGCTTGTTGGAAAGACAGACAGGGGTCAGATGTAGTCAGCCTCAAGCACTTACTTAAAGGCAGGTGGCAGAAAAAGCCAGTGCACACAAATTGTGGTGTAGCACTGCCTATGGTCAGGGTAAAGCATGAATGAAAGCACTGGAGCAGAGTGGGTAACAGATGCACTGACACAAATGCAGAATGCAGAAGGGTGGCTGGAAATTTTATGTCAAAACAATTGTTCAATGGAAAATATTTTTTTGATTAAATAAATATTTTCACAAGAGCCCAATTAAAAAAAAAAAACTACCATATTTTTGATGAAATGACCAAAATTTGTTATTTGATGAAACTTGAACACTTTTTGCAAAAACTAGATTTTTTTTTTTCTTTTTCAGGGGAAAAATAATCCATTTCCTACCAGCTCTAGCAGCAAATACAGCCAAATCTATTGCTCTGGGGTTTTGCACATCCATTTATGTACCATCTTCCAGACAAGGCTTTCAAAGCACTTTAAAAGTTATAATGAATTGAGTTTCAGAATCTGCATTGTAAAGCGAATAAGCATTTTTGCCCATTTTGAAATGAGCAGTTAGACAGTATTTGAGACATTGCTTGGTTGTTTCCACTAGGATAGGAAATCAATGATCTGATTCAAGTAGATTCTTGGGGTAATCTTTGTGTACATTTTGTCAATAAAAAATGCCAGAATACAGTAAAACCAGAGCTGGTTGGAAAATGGAATTTCAGTTCCATGGGAAATTCTGACATTTCACAATAAATGTTCATCTGGAGTTGTGATTAAAAAAGTTAAAATGATGAAAAATATAATGGAAATTCTGTAAAACTTTGATTTGGAAACCTCAAAACATTTATGCTTTGATGGTGTAACTATTTCATTTAGTTAACATCAAAACATTGTAATTTAATATTCAGTGTGCCTGTATATAAATTAAGATTCTAATCTAAATTCAAATGAAATTAAACAAATGAAAGTCAAAATGAAATGCTTCAACATAAAAAAACCAAGAAAGTCAATGAATTATTTAGAAATTTTTCCACTGAAAATTTAGTTGTAATTGACATGTTCCCAGGAAATATTTTAATTTCAATGAAACTGCACTTTCTGATGTAATACTATTCAGTTATAAAAGTTTTGACCAGTTCTAGAAAAAACAGATAGCAGTCTGGTTCCTTGCTCCAAAATCCCCAAGTCTGTTGCTACAGTGAGCTCTGTGCCCAAGAAGCTGGCTCTCTGCTTACCCTCAGGGTGACGCGCACACAACTCCTTTTGCATTTCTGCTCTAACACACACAGGTTGCAAGCAGGGAAACTCTGGAATCCACACAGTTTAGATGCAACCTGCCATGCAGCTTAGTGCCTTGCTGAGGCCCCTTCTACAGCTGTCTTGATTACATAAAGGCATTGTTTCTTCTGTTGAGTTTGAAAGGGATTGCTTGGCACCCATGAGCTTTCACAAGGTCTGTGATTGTCTTGGGATCTCAGACTTGCCTGATGGCAGCCATTGGCATTATTTAGCATAACAATATTCTCATACCCATTTTACAGACAGTGAAACTGAAGAATAGAACTATTAAGGGTTAAATTCACACTTAATTCTTTGGTGCCCTACCATGCAGGGGAATTCACAGTCCCCAGATGAGAGTCCAGCTCGCTGTGCATTGTATGGGGAAAATTAGACACTTCAGAAAGGGTATTCAACTGAAGCTAGCAAACTGAATTGGGAGCCTCCTAAAAAAGGCAGTTAGAAATGTCAAGGAGAAGAGCCTAAGCCCATAGGCACTGACTCCGTGGATGCTCCGGGGCTGGAGCACCCATGGGGAAAAATTAGTGGGTGCTCTGCACCCACTGGCAGCCAAGCTGTTTGGCAGCATTAGTGCGCTTTGGGGAGAGGGGGAGGAGCGGGAACGTGGCGCGCTCCGGGGAGGAGGTGCGGCTGAGGCGGGGATTTGGGGAAGGAGTTGGAATAGGGGTAGGGAGGGGCAGAGTTGGGGTTGGGGCTTTGGGGAAGGGGTAGGAATGGGGTCGGGGTAGGGGCGGGGCCTCATGGAAGGGGTGCTGTGGGGGTGGGGCCAGTGGCAGAGGGGGGATCGAGCACCCATGGGAAAGAGGGGAAGTCAGCACCTATGCCTAAGCCCACCCTTCGTAGTTAGTTAGGCACCTAACTCCAGGCTGAATGGAAGCCAACCCCTTCTGCTAGGGGATTATGAGCCATGAACCCTCTCTTGTAGTTAAAGGCTGACCTGACTTAGGCACCTTCTACCAAAAATGAGAGCCCCTCTCACCCCAGTATAGCCCAATAGATAGGGGGACCTGTTTTCTAATCCCTGCTCTCTTTTGGAGCAGGAGACTTTAACCCGGATCCCCTACCTCCTAGGGGAACCCCTGTACCATCAGGTCATTCATTACATAGGATGGGTCTCTCTCAATCTCTTTGGTGGAAGCTGTTCCACTTTGTATAAATGAAACGATTCTTTGGGTCAGAGGCGACCTGTGCCTGCCGATTAGTGGGGGGGAAGGGGACAGCTGGAACTCAAACTCTGTTGAAACCTGTTTGTTTTCTCCGCAATTAGCTTTAACAAAGCTCTTTTGTTTAGAAACGGTTGTAATTCTGTATCTCCTGGCACTGTCCGTTGACTTCAGTGGGCTTTTGATAAGGTTCCGGATGAGTCAAGTGAGGAGGATTTGACTCTTAAGCCTATTCCGGAGCTGGTATATATCAGTATAGCTCTATTGACTTAAATGACACTATCTATTGATTTTGATGGCGGTACAGTGATCTCCACGAGCTCAGGATCAGATCCTGCTAATGCACAAAGGTCTGACAGGTCTACAAAGTTATGGAATATCATGCATAACAATTTACTGTAAGAATAAGCCTGAAGTAATTGATCGTTTTTTTTATAACAGAGTTGACAGGACTACTTAATATTTTACAAGGAAAGAATTCAGGTCATGAAACGCAAACATGCAAGGCCTGTAATGACAGAACCAAATTACTAACATGTAAAACAAACCTCCAATAACCTAGTGATCACTTTCGTAACACTGGGGACTACTGGGGAGGTGTCATTCAACTGGAAAAAAACTAATGGAGAAACAAGTGTTTGAAAAAAGGAGAGACGAGTGAACTTGAAAACAATGTTTCATATCATGCACAATTAGCTTGTGATACTCATTGCCAGAGGATATAATTTAGGGCAAGAAATTGACAGCATATGAGAAAGGACAGGTTATTCTATAACTGCCTACTGCAGGATTTCATAGATTCACAGATTTTGAGTCCAGAAGAGACCAGTATGATCTAGTCTGACTTCCTTCATCATAGGGGACCAAGAACCTCACCTCGTAATTTCTGCATGAACCAATAACTTCCTTTTGAGCTATAACATATCATTTTAGAAAGGTATCAAGCCTTGATGGACAATACACCCGGAGGTAAGTTGTTGTAGAGGTTAATTTCCCTCATTGTTAAAAATATGCACCTTATTTCTAGTCTGAATTTGTCTGGCTTCATTTTCCAACCATTGGATCACATTAGGACCTTTTATGCCTAGATTAAACAGCAATCTACTGTCAGAAATCTCAGTCTACAAGTAACTACATGGGGAAGAGATTGTCACCTTAAACCTTGTCTTGTATAAACTAAAAAGATTGAGCTTCTTTAATCTTTCACTATAAATCATATTCTCCAGATTTCATCTCATTCCTGTGGCTCTTTTTTAATCCCCTTCCAATTTTTGAAGTGTGGACACCAGAATTGAACACAGTATTCCAGTAATAGTCTCTCTATTGATATATGCAGAAGTAATACCACCTCCCTACTCTGACTTGATATTTCCCTGCTTGTAGTTTTAAGAGGACGAACATGATTCTTGGATCTACAGCATTGCACTGGGAGCTCATGTTTAGTTAGTTATCTATCATTGCCCTTTAAGGCCTTTGCGTGGTCACTGCATTCCAGGATACAGTCCTCATCTCATAAGTGCATACTTTATCAAGACTTTGTTCCTAGAAATATGACTTTGCTTGTAGCTGTATTAAAACATGTTATTCAAATGAGCCTACCTTAGGAAGTAGTCAGGTCAATCTGTGTAGCTGACCTGACTCCACTCATTTTTTGTTTGCGCCAATTTTACCAGCAATGATTTTATATTTTCTTCCAGATGATTGATAAAGATATTGAATCACTTTGGCCAAGAAGAGATCCCTGTAGGCACCCATTAGAGACACCCCCCCCCTCCCATTGGGTGGTGATTTCCCCATTTACAACTACTCTTTTATAACAGTAAAGGTTAAAAACCCAGGAGTTTTGGAAGGGACCTAGAAGTTGGTTCGTGCCCTGAAGATCTAACTAATGGGGGCTAGGCAGAAACTTTCCTTTGGGATATTTTATCCCATAACTGTTGACTGCAGGATTTCATAGATTCACGGGTTTTTAAGGTCAGAAGAGACTATTGTGATCTTCTAGTCTATTCTCTTCCATAAAATAGGGCAAAGAACTTCAGCCAATACTTTATACATTAATCCATAACTTCCGTTTGAGTTATATCTTTTAGAAAGACATCAAGTCTTAATTTAAACATTTCAAATGACAGTGAATTTACCACATCCCGAGGTAAGCTGTTTCTATGGTTAATTACCCACACTGTTAAAAGAAAGTATACCTTTATTTCTAGACTGAATTTGTCTAGCTTTCGCTTCAAACCACTGGATCTTGTTGTGTCTATTTCTGCTCGATTAAAGAGCCGTCTACTATCGGAAGTCTTTTCCACGTGTAGTTACTTGTAAAGTATGGTCAAGTCACCTCTTCATCTTCTCTTTGATAATCTAAATCGATTGAGCTTCTTTAGTCTCTCACTATAAAGCAGGTTTTCCAGACTGTGACGTGTTCTAGTAGCTCTCTTCCAAATCCTTTCCAATTTTTCAGCATCCTTCTAGAAGTGTGGACAGCTGAACTGGACACAGTAGTCCAGAATGGTCTCACTAATACCATTCATTACTCCTAGTTGTTTTCCCGCTCTGATAAATCCAAGGGTAGTGTTCATCCTCTTAACTTTGCATTGGAAGTTCATGTTTAGTTGGCTATCTACCAAAACCACTTAAGTCCTTTGCAGGATCACTGCATTCCAGGATACAGCCCCCATTTTAGAAGTTCATGCTTTATATGGTCTTGGTTTCTGGATATGACTTTGCATTTGAATGTATTAAAAGACATGTTAAAACAAGCCCACCTTACCAAGTGATCCAGGTTGTTCTGTATAGTTGGCTGTACCCATCATTATTTATCATTCCACCAATTTCTGTGTTAGTATAAATTTTACTAATGCTAGAAAGATCGAATTCCACTGGGCCAAGAACAGATCCCTGCCGGTCCCCACTATAAGCAAACCCACTGGATGATGATTCCTCCTTTATCATTCCTTGTGGCTATCTATTAGCTAATCAGTTTCTAATCCACTTAATATGGGCTGCATTGATTTTTGTATAGTGCTCAGTTTTTTTAGCAGAACATTATGTAGGACTAAGTCAAATGTCCTTCAGAAGTGTAAATGTATTACGTCACCATAGTAACCTTGTGATTTCATCAAACCCCATAAGTTTGTTTGGCAAGTTCTACTTTTTATAAAACTGTTGATTGCCATTAATTACACTACCATCTATTAATTCTTAACCAATTACATCCCATAGCCGCTTTCTGTAACTTTTTTTTTTTTTTTTTTTTTTTTTTTTTGCCCGTGGTCGATATCACGCTAATTGACTTATAGTTTCCCCAGGTCATAGGTGCTGAAACTAAGGGTGCTGGGGGTGCTACCACACATCTTGGCTTGAAGTGGCTTCCGTCATATCCAGGGGATAGACCCCTGCCCCAGGTCATCCCATTTATCTCTCATTAAATATTTTGCACCTTCCTATAAAGTACGTGGTATTGGATGCTGTCAGAGACAGGATCTGAGCTAGATGGGCCTGATCCAGTGTAGCAATCCGTACAAGGTTATTTTGACGGAGGTGTTTGATTAATAGTTACACAGGGTTTTGTTTTGAAGGTTTTAGAGTTTGTACGGTGGTAGCACTGCCACCTAGGAGCCCAGAGTGCTAGGTGCTGTACAAACACAAAGCAGAAGCAAAGAGCTTACAGTCTAAGGGATCTTGCTCAAACTGTCCAAAAACACTTAACCTTGGAAGAAAGGTGAAGCATGGAAAAATTCAGTAAACAGGAATGTTTTCCAAAGTTGTGAACATCTGAAAGCAGTAGTTAGAATCGAAAGATTGTTACAGTGCAAACTGTTTGAAAAATCATGAGTCAGGACCCTCAAAATCGAGAGTGGCTTATAAATTGAGATCTTTTTGGGGGGGTGGGGGTGGGGGGGATTCACCATCTGTTTTGAGCCTTTAGGTTACAGTTAGGTCACGTTTTCAAGCTTTCCCTAATAAAAATTACAGAAGAAATAGTAACAGTAAAAAACCAAACAAATAAAAACCCACCACCACTGTAGCATAATGAAACCATGAGCAATAAACAAGATAGTCTGCATGATCTTGCCAGAAACACCTGGTTGCTCTTTTTCCTTGCTAGAATTACACCTACATTGGGTGAAGGATACATAGTCGATGCAATGGTGGAGCTGATTCTGCCCCCATGATGCACTGCGATCCAATCCCAAAACTCCTAGCGGGAGAAGATGACCATATGCACAATGGGATAACTACCCAGGGTACACTGCTCTCTGTTGGTGCAAGAGCACCAACTTTGGACGTGCTGCGCTGACACAAGGAGTGTTGTGCAAACATTTACAAGCAATGGAATTACAGCGGTTTATGATCGTCCACTTCACTCTGTCGTTTAGTCATGGCCCCAGGATATTAGAGAGAATAGGTGGGTGAGATAATAACTCTAGAGACACCAACAATCATGGACTGAACAGGAACACTGGATTTTTGGCTGATTACAACAAACTGTAACCCACTAACCACCTCCTTTTGTCCTGTGACTGCAGAGATGTTAATGGGCCACTCTATCTTGAATGGTCCCTTACAACATGTGCTAACTACTGATGCTAACCTATCTGTTCATCCTTGAATTTGCTGTGAGGCTGAGAGTAACTTCCCCAGACCTGACAAAGAACTCTGTGTGGCTTGGAAACTTGTCTCTCTCACCAACAGGCATTGGTTCAATAAAAGATATTACCTCCCCCACCTTGTTTCTCTTTCTCTTAGGGCAGATTTAAAGTATCCAGAGATCTGGATTCAATCCTCATCACTGCCAGAGGCTTTCTCTAAGACTTAGGCAAGTCGCTTACTCATTCTGTGCCTCGGTTTCCCATCTGCAAAACAGGAGGGATAATGCTTCTATGTCTCTTTAGATTGTGACCTCTTGGCGGACAGGGGTTGGCTCTTGTTCTGCGTGATTCTAGCACAGTGAATGCCATATCCTGTGGTCAAGGTCTCCGTGTGATACAAATAATAATACGTTTCTTTGACATGTCATACACAAAGGACTATAGTGTGGATTGCTGTCTGACAATGGCATGGCTTGGGACGCTTAGTGACCAATCAGGTTCTCTCAGCTACTCAGAAGCTGTGTTATAATGCTAATTATCCTCTTTGTCTCTCTCTGCGGCATTATGGAGCAATTATGTTTCTTTTTCTTCCTGTATGGCTACTGTGTGATTGCTAATTGTCACCATTAAATGAATGAGAGAGTGGCAATTTTCCGGTATTGAATAGTAAATGTGATGAGTGCCCGCCTAGCTCTTAGATCAGATCAAAGACCAGTGAGATAAGAGGCCTAGACTTAAAACAAACAAACAGAAAAACTTGGCCATTGGTGTTAACTCCCCTATGAAATTGGTACTGACTAAGGTAATTGAAGCTTTTTATTTATATTCTTGGACTATTGAGTAACGACTGGGGGAGGGGGGTATGATGGCTAACCGAGTGAGTGGGACATGCTTAAATGATTGACAACAGAAGTGTACAGTCATTGCATGAACGACTCAGACTGATTCAAAACTACTCTTCACCATGCACTTTATTCACCTGCCTTTGACCCTGCTGAGTGTGTCCTTGCATTAGAAGCCTCTGATTATTATTTTTATTTATTATTTGTGTTGCTCTAGCATCTCGACTCCCCAGTCATGGACCAGGATCCCATTGTGATAGGTGCTGTACAAACGCAAAACAAAGATGGTCTCTGCCCCATAGACCTTACAGTCCAAGTGAGAGCTGGGTTACAGCCTGATTCAGAGACATAAATAATGGGGTCACAAGTAGGCAACATTTTTTTTCAAACAGTTCTTGAAGTTAAAAAGAAAGAAAAACAAATCTTCTTTTTGTACTTTAGTTAAAAGTGGAAGAGAACTTCATTTAATATTTAATAATAAAATAGAAATAAAATAAGTTGGAGAGGCAGTCTGGTCATGATTTGGTAGGAAAGCAGTAGTCTCTTCCTGAGAGGCAGTGAGGTCCAGTGAATGAAACACTGGCTTCTATTCCTGACTCTGCTATTGATCTGCTGTGTGTGACTTTGGGCAAGTCACTTCATGCTTTTGTCTTGTGTGCTAGATTGTGAACTCTTTGTGGTAGGGATGATTTCTTGCTGTCTTTGTATAACTCCTAGTACAAGAGATGATACAATAATATAATAAATGAACCTGTAGACAATTTGAAAAGAACAGTTCCAATGAGACCATTAACTCTGAAACCTAATGATGGTGTATGTTGCAATATTGACTTTTTCACTTGCATTCTTTGGAAGGAGCATTCAGCTATTGCTGTTTATCCATTTCTCACAGCTGGATGCAGTGGATATTAAGGCCGGGGTAAGTGAGATGGCTTGTTGCTGTTAAGGGTTACTGGAGTGGAGAGCTAGGATTTTCTTTCTGTAGATATAATCTGAGGTCTCCTCCAGCCCTATGCACGAGGGCATCCCATTGGGGGAAAACTACTGTGGCTTGATTCCCCAGCTCAATAAAAACATGAGGCTGTCATCACGTGATCTAAAGACAGACTGGATTTACCACCTTTAACTTAGCCTCACTGACCCTTGCTAAACCCACTGCAACTAGTAGTCTGGTTAAGAAGTCAACAACCTGCTGACACGAAATGTAATAGCGGCAGACACTGTACTTGTATATCTGTCTATTAAAATGAATGAACAGAGGGCACACTACACAAAGCTTAATTAACCAAGTGGATTTTCTGCAAATGTACTGCAGAGGGAAATCACTGCTTCTACATGCTGCGAAAGGAAGGTTCCCTTTGCGGGGGAGAAAGGGATAGAACTAGCTTCCAAGTTTATTCCAAAAAGCATTGGTGTATGTGTCCGTCACAGATGTGCTCCCAACTCATGGCAAGAGCGTTGACTGAGACAAGGTTAGGGGCTACTTTTTCAGCTGCCAGCTGAATTTCATTCAGCATCATGTGCCAAGATTTTCAAAAGTGGCATGAAGTTAGAAACCTTAATTTTGGGGTGTGCAACGTGCGACACTTTAAAAGGGCTTGATTTTCAGACAGGGTTGAGCATCCCTCCTCTGCAAATCGGACCTGTTCAAGGTGTCAAGTTGGACACCCCAAATCACTAGTCACTTATGGACAATCTTGGCTGGCTCATTTTTTGCATTACACATTCTGATCAATTTATTTTGATTGTTGCTGTTGACGTGCTTGTCAATGTAAAATACAAACCACCCAAGACTCGTCCTCCCCAGAATAGCAATCGCACTAATATGTAGGTGCACAGGGTACATTGTGCCATTGGTAGCTGGGGAGAACAGTGTGTACATTTTATCCTATTTTTATCATCTACGTTTTAAGCTTATTTATAGCCAACTTCATTAAATATTTCCATATAAAAGGATAGATTTTTTTCAAAAGTCCTGAATTCTTGTACTCAATGGGGGAGGATGGCAGGAGAGTTCTGCTGTAACGGGGCGACGACTCACCCTGCGACGCCTCCCGCTGGTCGTCCAGGGAATTAGCTCTCCAGCCTTTGGAGCGCCCTCCGCTTGCCGGAGTCTTGCCTGTCGCTGGCCTCGTGTCCCTCCCGGACCCCGGTGCCCCTTTCCCTTGGGTGCTGCCCCCTGGCAGTCAGGGCCGGCTCCAGGCACCAGCCGACCAAGCACGTGCTTGGGACGGCACCTTGTAAGGGACGGCCAATCTTGGGGTGGAGCTCGGGGTGTATTTATTTTTTATTTTTTTGGTTCGGCGGGGCAGCGCTCGAGGGTTTTTGTTGTTGTTGTTTTTGTTTCGGCGGCGTGGCGTGGCGTGGCGCTCGGGCGGGGGGGTGTTTCGGCTGCGCGGCGCTCTTTTTTTTTTTTTTTTGCTTGGGGCGGCAAAAAAGAGCTGGCCCTGCAGGCAGTACCCCTTCAGCTCTCCGAGTCTCCCATCCCAGGGGAACCTCCAACCCCCTATCCCCACCTCGCCTAAGTCTTGGGCTACTGCCAGTCACCATCTTGCCCCCATTCACTGGGGCGGCAAGGGGGGTTTGGACCTGCTGCCTGTACCTACCCTTGGGTTGCCCCCTGCAACTCCAGTACCCCTTCCGGCCTTTGTCAAGGCCTGAAACCTGGGGCTTTCCAGGCCGGAGCTCCCCAGCTCCTCTGGCCTTTCCCCAGCCCTGCTACACTCTAGGTGCCTTGCTCAGCTCCCAGCAGTCAGGCCCGTCTCTCTCTACAGCTAGACCCTGAGCTCCTGGCCCACTGCCCTCTTATAAGGGCCAGCGGGGCCCTGATTGGGGCGTGGCCCCAGCTGTGGCTGTTTCCCTTCCAGCCCTGGCTTGCCGCTTACCCCAGCAGCAGCCCTCTCGCAGCCTCAGCCCCCTCCCCAGGCTGGTTTCACCCCTTCAGGGCCGGAGCCGGTGACCACCCCGCTACATCTGCGCTGTTCTCAACTGCCAGGGTGCTGAGTAGAGATGGATAGAAATTTTTGGTCCAAATCCTTTTTGGGGAAAAACGCAGATTTGGCAACCCCGAAACATGTTGTGAATTTGTGTCTTTCGCCAAATTGTTCATGTTGGGGGAAGGGGGGAAAAGTCAAACATTAAACATTTCAATGTTCAATTGAAAACAATATTTTGGAAATTTCCTTCCATTTTATTTTTAAATAATGCAAAATATTTTAAAAAGTGCTCCACATTGAAATTAAATCATTCATTTGACCCAGTGGACAAAAATTCTGTTTTGTTTCCACAAACAGCCCCCCCCCCACCTACTATTCAGTTCATCCAGCCTCTTGAATTCTCCTTTGGCCATAACAACAGCAATGAATGTAGAAGAGTCTGTAGATAAATTCTCTGTTCTGTTCTATCTAAGTCCCTCTAACAGCCTTTCGCTATAGACTTTAGTGTTGTGTTTTGAATCACTGAAAGTGAAACAGACATTTAGTACTAAGAAGGCTTCTGTAGACGAGCCTATTAAAACATAGAAGAAAAAATATCTGATTTTTCTTTGCAGCATGAAAGCTCAACAAGTCTTTACTGGAGTCTTGATAAAGGATAACCCTTTTAGGAAGAAGCAAACAGACAACTGAAAACCCATCCAGCCATCCGATATGAAGTTGTTAGAAAGCTGAGAAAGGGTTAATCTCCCTAACAAATTATCTTCACTGTCAGGAATACTTGAATTAAAATTTGATCTGCTTTTTACAAATCCCAAAAGCTTTTAAAGTACCCTATAAACTCACTCTGTCAAAAGAACACAGGAATTATCATTATGGATCAGAGCGGTGGTCCATCTAACACAATATCCCATTTCCAACAGTGGCTGTTACGAACTACTTCACAATAGAGCTGGGTAAAAATTTTCAACAAAAAATGCAGATTCAGTGACACCAAAACTTTTCATGAATTTGTGTTAGCTTCACCAAATTGTTCATGTCAAAAGACAAAAGTCTGAAAAAGTCAATGTTTTACTTTAGAGAGAAGAGATAGTTAAGGTTAGATAAATGTCTATCAGGGATGGTCTAGACAGTATTTGGTCCTGCCATGCGGGCAGGGGACTGGACTCGATGACCTCTCGAGGTCCCTTCCAGTCCTAGAATCTATGAATCTATGAATAATATGTTTTTTTGGACCAAGTTTGTTTGGTGAAAGAGGCCATTTGCTAGTTTAAACTAGAGTAAATAATGGATTCTCTGTAAATTGATGTCTTTAAACCATGATTTGAGGACCTCAGTAACTCAGCCAGAGGCTAGGTGTCTATTACAGGAGTGGGCGGGTGAGGTTCTGTGGCCTGACTAGATGATCATGATGGTCCCTTCTGGCCTTAAAATCAAATGCACAAGATGTGTCGAAATCTCCTAGACAGATACTCTTGCAGGTGGTCCCTGGCTTTAAAATAGTTTTAAATCAAGGCCTTGGGCCTGTCTATAAAGCTTGTCAAATAGTTAACATGTAATATGCCGAGTACATGATGATGGTGGGGGGCTGGATCAAGGTTCTATTGTCACTCCTTTAGGATGAGCTGCAGGCCTCACTCCTCTGCACGGACTGCTGCTGTCACAAGATCCTGCGTGGGGTGGGAGTGTAGACATCCCTGGCTTGCCCCTTCCCCTCTCATGCAGGTGGAGAGTGGGTGGAACATGAACTCCACCTGCTGCCACACACCAGCCCGCACAGCTGAGACAAAGGAAGGTAGAATGCTCCAGCCGTTTGCTGGTGCAGATCCCTTCTCCTTCCCCTCCTGGAGTAAAGGGGGGAAGCAGGGGCTGGTGTGGGAGTCCCTGCTCCCTAGGCAATGCATGCTTCCTATGCCACAGGCTGGGTCATAGCTTGAGGTCTCCCGGTTTCAAAAACTAAACTGGCTCTTTAGTAAAGGTGAGTCTACACTGCACGCTGCTTTCAGCAGCGCACAGAGTACATACCTGCTTCCCTTCCCAGTGTAGACAGGCCTGAACCCTGTGGGTATGCATCCGGGTGTATCCCTTACATGGTGCTTTGCTTGCCCAAGTAGTGCTTTCCCCAGCTACACTGTTATTTACACCTGTGCTGGAGTGTTTCCCCACCACAGGGAAAGGTCGAGGCAGCAGGGTATGGCTCCGGATGCTCCCCTCCCCTCTGCCCCTACCAGAGTCTTTCCTAGACGCAGTGAAAGGCTCCAGCAGTGGGAAGCTGCCGGAGCCTTTCCCCACTGCCTCTCCCTGCCAGAGCCTTTCACTGACATGTAGCTACACACCATGGTGTGGATGCAGCCTGCTTTTCACTGGGGTGTGTAGCTACACATACCCGACACACCACTGCAAGTGATGTGCAGTGTAGATGTAGCCTATGAGACCTCTTTACAGAGACGTTGCAACTGCAGCTGGCATTCCAACCATGTGCGCACAGGCTGACCATCGTTGCCTTCTCCAAAGGCATCCCTCTTGCAACCTGTGCTCTTCTCTCATGGTTCCATGCAGGTTGTTACAATGCAGCAACACACAGCCCCTTCCTCAGGTTGGATAGCAAAGAGATTTGCCTCTGTTTGTAACTTTATCTAAACAAAACCATTTTCAGCCAGAACCTGTCTATGCATCAGTCGTGAGTAAGGGCTGTCTTCCAGCCACCTGGCAATCTTCAGACCTCAGCCATTTTCTGTGTATCACTATTCAGCAAAAGTTGCAAGAAGCTTTTTACTAACAGGAGAAGTGTTTTCATCACCCCTTAATTTAAAAAAATGACTACCATAAAGTCTACAAGCTCCAGTCATGGACCTGGACCCCATTGTGCTGTGATAACACAGCACAAAAAGTTAGTCTCTAGCCCGAAGAGCTTACTGTCCAAAAACTTTTCACCAAGGAAAATTGCAGTAAAACGGGGGAATGTTTCCTAATTTTGTGAAGACCTGAAAACAGTAGTAACACCTGTAAGATTATTACTGTTTGAAATATCATGAATCGGAAACCTCAAAATCATGAAATTTTTGAAAAATAATATTATCGGGTTTTAATTTACCTTTTGGATTTTTTTTTTTTTTTTTTTAGCATCTAAAAACTCGGGTCGTGTTTTCCAACTTTTCTTTGTAGTCCCGAGGCCTGCAAACCTAAGGTTATTTTATTTTGTAAGGAAAGCTGAGATTCTCCCTTAATCACTGGAGTCCAGGAGCTGGGACTTTAAGAAATCTCGAAATATCATGAATAGCAGCTGTAAATTCATGAGAGCTGACAACACTGAGGTTTTGTAGCTTTAACTGTTGCCTGCTATAATAACTATTTTAAAACTAAAAGAAGAGCAAACATTTTTTGCCATGACAATGTACTTAGCAAACCATGTTACTACTGGAGGGCTAAGGAAGGAAAAGACACTCTGTAATTCATGATGGTCTGTCCTGACAGGAGGTAATATAGGATACAACTGCAACCTTGCTATGCAGTCGTAAGCGCTGCGACTGTTCGTGTTTGGCACACAGTGTTTATAATTTCTTATGCAATGGGTGACCGCCTGTAACAAATGCTTTCCCAATTAAAAGTCACGTTCAACGTTATTCTGTCAGATTTCATCTGACTGCAGAGAAACTTTCAGGAAGTTCCCAAGGATTTCAATGGAAGTTGCCCACTTCTTCCTCCCCCTACTCCCATTTTATCTTAAGGATGTTTTCTGGTTGTTGCCTAACATCAACTGTTGTACTAGACAAAACAGTTTTGTCCTGAGGAAATGGTAAGATTCCAGTGGATTTTCCTGTCCTATAAAAGAATGCTTGGATGCTTAGAAGATTTCTGAAGTTCCGTAGCAAACTGAGTGGTGGCATCTATCATTAACCAAGAGACAACTATTATCTCCGCTGCAGTTAAGTGAATACCCTTCCAAGGATCCTTGCTATAGCAACTAGCAAGGGGAATTAGTTATCAAGTGCTTTATCAATAGGGTAAACTGAGGGGTAGAAAGGCTACGGCTTGAATTTTTAATCTGTCCGCTCACATTGGGTCCTTCTATTCTTGGATGCCCAGCATGAGACACCTCTGACTAACTTTGCTCGGTGCTTTTGAAAGCTGTCCCAAAGCTGGGCACCCAAAAGGAGAGGCAGTTAATATGAGGGGACTTTTTTCTGAAAATTTTGGCTTGAGTGCAAGGTGAGCATCGAACACAAAAGTCTGGCTTCTGCCCTGGCTTGCAGTTCCCTCATCTAACCACTAGGGTGGGATTCTCAAAGAATTCTAAGGGAAATAGGCAATCAAATCCCATTGGAATTCAATGGAATTGAGGTTCCTAACTCCCTTAGGCTCATTTGAAAATGCCAGTCTAGATCTCATTGCCTCCCTTGTGGAGCTTGAAGGTGGAACTGTCCCTTGGCTTTTGGTTGCCCATGTGTTTAGGAGTGCTAATCACCCAAACTTTGCTGACTGGGTTAAATAAACTCCAGGTTCAAACTGATTCAACAGTACAAAAACTACAGTCCCAAGAACCATGGATGAATCAATAGTAAGGGATGATTCCACATCAGTTATAACCATCTAATCTACTTTGTAATGAATAGGGCAGCTGAGAAAAGCCCCATCGTGGTCTTATTTTTACTGTCAGGCGTGCTTCCAAGATTCCTGGGAGGAAGTCCCCTCTTTCCCCCCCCAGTTGCAGCCGTGAGGGGAAAATGCAAGGTCAGACAAAGGTCAGTGCCATTGAGTTTGCTGCGCCAACCCGAAAACCCACCCCATTAAATATGAAAATCCACTCATTGTCTCGGTTCTGATTGTATCCTGTCTTTCAGATCAGGCACCCTAGCGCCATAGCAACGGCAATAGGCGGATGTGCATTGGACCACATCATTTGCAGGGTGTCTTTAGCCGAGGAAAGTTTTGTTGAAAATGTGTGTGATTAATGCCTTCAACTATTATCTCTAATTGAACAGACATGAAAAAGGGGCCACTTTGTCAGCCTCGCTAAGCCTTTTGCACAGCTATTAAGAGAGTATTCAGACCTGGCTGAATACAACTATTATTACCTCTTGTGTTCTGTAAGCATAACATGTTATTGGAGCCCGGCACAAAAATATGAATGACTGTTTGATACATAGCTCCAGTAATCCTCTAAGCACCAATATGGAAGAAGAGGGAAAGGCTGTTTAGCACATAATTGAATATGCTAAGGCATGTGCATTACTGTTAAGTAATGGTACTTTAATTTAATATATTTATATCATAGAAATGTGTCAGTTTAACATCAACTACGTAGCATGATTAAATAACCACTATCTCACTCTCTTCCTCTCCGGCTATCATCACACCGCGTGAGTGGAGCAATGTCACGGAACCCTAACATTCCCAAATACCCGCTGTGAGAACACAGGAGCCTTAAGGGAGAACCTGCTACCTCACACACAGGAATTAGTTAAGGGAAGTTCTCTGGCCTGTGGTAAGCAGGACATCAGACTAGATTATTACAATGGTCCCTTCTGGGCTATGCATCTATATGACTTTAGAATTAGTCAAACATTTTCAAGTGAATCATTTTCCCACTGGAAAATGGTTTGGCAAAAATTAAATGTTTGTCCAAGAAAAAAGGCATTTTCAATTAATTGTTTATTAATTATTATTATTATTTTGTTCAATGGGAAATTTTTGAAGCAAAATAAAATGCGTTGGGTTTCAAATGATATTTTTCATTTGTTTGGTTTTGAAAACCCCCAAATGTTGGGGTTTAAAAAATCAGAACAAACACTTCAATTCAAACAAATTATAATGAAAATTTTCTTTTTTTGTTTTGAAATTTTGCTGTGAAAAATAAAAAGTTCATAAGAAAATTTTTCATCCGATTTTTTTTTCCATGGGGAAAATAAGCAATTTTTGAACCCTTTCTCTATGACCCATTTGGCATAGGTAGGTAACACTACTCAAGGGATGATATCATGTATGCTAAATGTGACTTGTGGACAGAACAGTTAATGGAGTAAGAGGCGTCATTAGTGACGATGACCTGTAGTAGGTTAGAGTAATTTGACAGGGTTTCGTTCAGAGAGGGTGAGAGTCACATGGGTTCATCGTGCTCACCAAAAGAAATCATCTAAGACAGTGGTTCTCAAACTAGGGCCGCCGCTTGTTCAGGGAAAGCCCCTGGTAGGCCGGGCCGGTTTGTTTACCTGCCACGTCTGCCGGTTCAGCAGATCGCGGCTCCCACTGGCCGCGGTTCACTGCTCCAGGCCAATGGGGGCTGCAGGAAGTGGCGCTGGCCAAGGGATGTGCTGGCCGCCCTTTCTGCAGCCCCCATTGGCCTGCAGTGGCGAACCGCGGCCAGAGGGAGCCGCGATCGGCTGGACCTGCGGATGAGGCAGGTAAACAAACTGGCCTGGCCTGCCAGGGGCTTTCCCTGAACAAGCGGCGGCCCTAGTTTGAGAACCACTGATCCAAGTTCATGTCTAGACATACAGCATTGCCGCGGCCGTACAGTTGTGCTGGTGCAGCGCATGTGGTGAAGACGCTTTATGCCGACTGACATATAAAAGAACATCTCTGTGAGTGGCAGAAGCTATACCAGCTGGAGAAGCTCTCCTGCCAACATAACGTTTACACGAGTATTTATGCTAGCATCATTTATGTCACTTTGGGATGTGGTTTAATCACACCCTTGAGCAACATAAAATATGCTGCATAAGCTACAACGTAGACGGAGCCTCCATCAGCTTTCTTACTTAGGACTTCAGAGCCTAAAAGTGGTGCTTAGAATGGTGAAGAGCAACAGCTGAGATGTCGTGCTGCAGCAGAGTATTATCAGTAAGACTTTGCACGCATGTAGCAATTCCATCCATCGACCTCAATGTACCGTACAAACCCAAGCAAGCACTGTTCTCCTACTTTTATAGATGGGATAACTGCAGAACATTTGGAGAATTCATCCTGTGCTGCAGCGACTACACCACCCGTGTGCTGCTCCAGGACAGGACTCGTGCCACCGACAGAGAGCGTTGAGCCAGGAGGAGACACAGCCAAGGCATTACTGCACCTTGGTTTCCTCGAGGCCCCTAAGGAACAAGGGAGCCCTCAGAGCTGCAGTGGATCAAACCAACCCCAAAATAGGAGAGGAACATGCCACCTTTCCTCGGTCCCTCTCCTGGCCACATGGATGAATCCAGCTTGCAGAAATTACTGACGCCAGGTCACTCAGCAAACCAGTGGCACAGCTGGGCTTACAACTGAAGTCTGCTGATTCCCAGTTTGAAGTTCACACCCCGAATTGCAACAGCCTCCTTTTGCAAATTAGGTGCTTTACAACCACAGAACAATCCCCACTATGTGCAACGCGCTGAAAGAGGAAACCGCAGGGTTTTAGAAAGCCTCCAAGAAAAGTAATATTTGGACAGACCTCCTGGAAGAGGGCAGGGGTGGGTCAACCCCCCCACCACCATACAAATAAAACAAGGCAAACCTGAAAGGAAGAAAACATGCTGAATTTCACCACCCTGTGCTGCCATATAAAGCATGTCTGTGAGGCAATACGGAGCTGGGATGCAAAGAAACAAAAGCCGTATTCACCTAAGGGGAGGGATTTTTTTTAAACGGTGTGTGAGCAACACGATGCTGTGATTGCCTATAAAAAAATAAATAAAAGGGATTCTAGGCACTTGCTAGAAGGGCAGAGAGGATTTAAAAACAAACATTTGCAGTGGGAAGTCCCTGACTTGTGAGTCTCATTCATTCTAAGCCACTCTAGTTCTTGTAGCTAGGCTGTCTTGGGCTGTGATCTCATTGTATGTGACAATTAAGCAGCGGCAGGTCTCCTTAGTGCTTAGCTGACCTCCATGGGGAAAGCAAGGTGGTTCAAGTGATTTAGCAGATTGTGCTACACCCTGATCCGCCACTGGCATAAAGTCATTGAGGGATCTTGCACCAGGGCATACGTTACAGGGATGCCAAGCTAGCACGGCTCCTCGCACAATCGTAGCAGCCATGACGGTTCATTTTAAATGACGTGGTAGGATGAGATAGCAGAAAATTGAGACGACCAGGTCTGATTGCCAGAAAACCCAACTGGAACTCTCAGGCCTTCTCGAACGTAGGGAAACATGCACTGGTGTAACTACACTGATCTGAGCTATGCCCTGATGTAGGCACATTGCACTGCTGCAAAATGTGACTTGCCTGACCAGCTTGCCACGGTAAACAGCCCCAGTACAAACCTGATCTTACACCAGTGCAGTGCATCTACCCACAGGTTTGCCCAGGCCTGGCTACATCAGTGCAGCAAACATTGGTGCAAACAAGCCTGTAAACAACTGCTCAGAATGATTTTTTCCCCCCTCCAGACTGACTAGGGTAGAGGTAAATTTTGATGTACTTTGGAGATATTCTGACCGGCCATGCACATTCACCTCCATATATAAGGGACAGGGCCGGCTCTAAGCACCAGCAAAGCAAGCAGGTGCTTGGGGCGGCAGATTTGCAAGGGGCTCAAGAATCCAGCCTGGGAGCTGAGAACCAACAGGGGGCCCTGGGAGCTGTAGTTCCTTGGTTAGCTCCCTGCCTATAGAGCCAGCCCTGGAGCAGGGAAAGAACTACATTTCCCAGCATTCCCTTGGCCACTAGCAAGAGGAAAGGGTGGGGGAAGGAGTATGGAACTGAAATCTGCAGCTTGCTGTGAATGGTAGGAACAGAGACGCTCTAGGTTTTTGCCGGCCCCCAACCCTTGTATTGCCCCAGCCTGGACTCTCCCCCGCCCCACACCTCCTGCTGCCCCAGCTCTGGCCCCCACCTGCACCCTCCTGCTCCCCCAGTCCTGGGCTCTCCCCCCCACCCGCACCCCCTGCCGCCCCAGCTCTGGCCCCCACCTGCACTCCCCTCCTGCCCCAGCGCTGGGCTCTCCCCCCACCTGCACCTCCTGCCGCCCCAGTCCTGGGCTCTCCCCCCACCCGCACCCCCTGCCGCCCCAACTCTGGCCCCCACCCGCATCTCCTGCTGTCCCAGCCCTGGACTCTCCCCCCNCGCCCCAACTCTGGCCCCCACCCGCATCTCCTGCTGTCCCAGCCCTGGGCTCTCCCCCAAAGAAGGAATTGGGGGGACTAAATGGACAGTGCACCCCTCTATCTGAAGCCTAGCAAGGGAGGTATGTGGATCCCAGTAGAATTTAAAATGAAAAGTAAAGGAGGGGAGGCTCTGGACCTTGGCAGCTTTACATACAGTACCAGGCACTTCTGAGCCATGGAAGCAGAAATTGACTTTTCCTTTCCAGATTTAGCTAATATTCAGAAAGGGAATCTAGCACCTGCCTTCCAGATGTGAACACCTCAAAATTCAGGACTGCTCAAGCTCAATTTGGGCAGCTGTTACTTCATTTCCCCCAAATCAAATATACTGATCCACTGTAACTTGCTATAGAAAAAGTAGGATAAATTGAGCAAGAAATGCTTCCCAGTGGTTATTAGGACTGGAATTGCTATTTTCAACAGCCATTGCTTTTTTTTTTTTTTAAGTTTTGGTTTTATTTGTTTAAAAGGAAGACCGTGATAGTGCATTCCCCATAGAAACAAAGAATGGAACAAAAGAATAATAAAGGCACCTCAACTTTTTCTCATTTATGTAGGACAGTCTTATAATATGCATCCAGATATCCTCCAGTCACACAAGCTGAAAATTGTTCCACTTTACTGCACTTCTGTAACCATATGGGAACCAATCCTGTCTGTGTTCTGTGCACATCCAAAATTCCTGCTGAATGACCCGCCCTGGGAGCGAGTTACCAGTGACCCAGGCCTGGGGCGGCAGGAGGGTGCAGTTGGTGGGGGGAGAGGGAGAGAGTCCAGGGCTGGGGTAGAGGGCAGCCAAAAATTTTTTTGCTTGTGGCAGCAAAAAACCTAGAGCCGGCCCTGTCTGTATGTATAAATATCTTCTTTCTGTGTGTTCCATTCTATGCATCCGATGAAGTGGGCTGTAGCCCATGAAAGCTTCTGCTCAAATAAATGTGTTAGTCTCTAAGTGCCACAAGTACTCCTGTTCTTTTTGCGGATACAGACTAACACGGCTGCTACTCTGAAACCTGTCAATAAATTCTAGAAAATGCCCTCTGACGGTCACCATTGCAGGGACATTTTCACTAGGTTCTGTTGTTGTTACAACATGCACCATTAAAGTCAGTTGATCCATATGGCTGATGTCAGGTGTGCAGTCCAGAATAACAGAGTAATGACTTGCTGACTTCAGATTTGCCACAATCTTCTGTTTGACTTTTGTTGCCAGTAACAGTATGATGTCATTTTGAATTGTTTTTCCGAGGTCGTGGGGTGTGTCCATTTCTTGGATGGTGACTATTCTTAGATTCTCCTGGAATACAGCATCAACTTCAGCCATCAGCTCCACAATTTTAAGGCAGTTTCCATTGTTTGGCACATGCAGCTGGTCTGAAGTGCCACACAGTGCTAGGTTTTGGGTAGCAAGCATTCTCACAATGGCAACGAGCCTTTTCAGAACATTTTGCCAGTGAAGAGACTCTGATGCAATCTTCTCTTGATGCTGATCATCTGTGGTGGTCTTTAACCTTATTCTCATCTCAAGCTCTTTCCACTTATGGAATGCTCTCTGGTGAATTGCTGCCTTCTCATGGCATGCCAGATTTCTAGCCAGATTTTTCCAATCCTTTGTTCCTGTAGAACCCAATGTGGCTGGAACATTAGACTGGAAGGGTTTGCAACGAAAACAGGATGCAGCATTCTAGGTTTTTGAGTACATAAGCCATGGCCTCTTCACTTTGTCACCATTGGGGATTTCACACCAGTAATGTGTTGGATGGAAGCTACTATTTTCATTGTCTTTGAGGAACATGAAGTTTTTCACTTGCTGTGGCCCATGCAGTACAAGGAAGTCCCTCAGGCTACTGCTCAAATGGGTCCACAGTCCTGGATCATCTAGATTTAAGGAACTAAACTCAGCAGCAGCTGTTTCTTGCACCTCCACCACACTCTTCTCTGATCTACACTTTTCTTCAGGAATGTGCATGGTTACGATATGGATGCTGCAGTACCTGCCAGGTCACCTGCACTCTGACTAACTGGAAGATCAGGCATCTCCTCACCACTCACATCCTCACTGGGGCTGGAAGGTTCACCGTGAACATTTGTGTCTATGTATCTCAGGAGAGCTCCTTCCTGCTTAGATAGAAAAACTTTTTTTGCTTTCTCTCTTTTTCTGAATGCTGCCCCAGAGGGGCGTTTTCTTCTTTCACTAGGACGGCTGTTCTGTGCCAGCTATAGTGGCTCTCAACACTCAATTGAAGGGGACAAATAAGCAGGCTGGTAGCAGAGTCTGAGTGAGGGAAGATATCAGCGTCTTAAGGGCCTATTATCAGAGGGGTAGCCGTGTTAGTCTGAATCTGTAAAAAGCAACAGAGGGTCCTGTGGCACCTTTGAGACTAACAGAAGTACTGGGAGCATAAGCTTCCGTGGGTAAGAACCTCACTTCTTCAGATGCAGCGTCTTAAGGGCCTAACTGGCTCCTCCTATTTCAGTTGACTGCCTGTTCTCCTCAAGTGGGTTCAGGGAAGCAGCAGGAAACAGGAAGCTCCCTGAGAAGCTGGTGTTAATCAGTCCAGGCTCCTGGGGGTGCTGGAGAGGTACACAAGAGGCTCCTCCTCCTCTCTCTCCCCGCAGCTCCTGCTGCTTTCTGTTATTCCCTCTCACCTTTTCGCCTGCCTGCCTGTTATGTCTCTTGTGCCCTCCTTCCTCCAGCACAGCACTCCACCATCTCTGTGCATCTCGAGCAGAGAGAATACATAGGCACCCGCAGCAGACACAATTTTCTACACTCTGGGTCCTAGTGGCGCCCCCCGACAGTCTGGCACCTTAGGCGGCCATCTCAGTTCGCCTCATGGTAAGACCAGCCCTGTCCTGTGGGCACGGAGAACCTAACTCCCATTGAGGTCAGCCAGGGAGGCTGGATGTGCACATTACAGGAAATAGACTGTCAGGGCAGCAGAATCCACTGAAAAACCGCGTATTGCGAATTGCAACGCAGGCTCTCACTGGGTGGCTCTTTGTCCTGCCTCTGTTGGCTGGAGCGTGAGCAGAGCTTTATGAGACAGCTGCTGCGGCTGTAGCCAGCCATCGAAGCGAGTTTCCCATCGTCTCTCTTCTGGCCGTGGATGCTCGACTGCAGCAGCTCCGCAGAGGTCCCAGCCTCGCCCTTTAATGCCCATTCTCCCCGTGCTCGCATGGCGCTTCATGGACCATTGAGTAGCCTCATGACAACATCCCAGTTGTGGACACAGGCACCAGCAACCGATTCCCCAAGCCAAAGTCCCCTTGGCAATCCAGGGAGCCTTAGCCTGGGTTGTCTGGAGCGCAGGGTTTGGCCCCTGGTGACTGCAGACACTGCACCTGCTGCACAGCCGCACCGTGACTCCTGTGACCCCTCTGCCCATCAGCACTCGGCTCTCCCACATTCTGCTGAGCGCCTGAGATCTGGGGGAACAAACCCTTTGTTAGAGACGGAAATTCTCCTCCCAGGAACACTCTGTCAGTGGCTGCCAGA
This sequence comes from Trachemys scripta elegans, assembly GCF_013100865.1. Taxonomy (NCBI): domain Eukaryota; kingdom Metazoa; phylum Chordata; order Testudines; family Emydidae; genus Trachemys; species Trachemys scripta. Next base: position 7,424,937 of record NC_048302.1, read on the forward strand.
GGCCTTCCCTGTGAAACCCCAAATGTGCAGCCCCTCGGGTTCCCACTGCGGAGATCTCTGCTCTTTCACTGGTCACCTATGGCTGCAGTCTCTGACGGGGAAATGTGGAGGGGTTTTTGCCAATGATCCCTTCTACAGCGCCCATAATGGGAGGAGGTTTGGCTTTGTGATGTGAGGCCTAGGTCTGAGAATCCGGGCTCCTGGGTTCTGTGACTCTGGAAGGGGGCATGGTCTAGTGGGTGGAGCTGGATTGGTTGACAATGAGTGAGAGGGGCTTGTGCTGAAGGACCCTGGTTCAATCCCCTCCAATTCCTGTGGTGTCTACATGTGGCCATGACTTTACTTACCTATCAGTGTAGGTTGTTTAGCCGATTCCTGGACACATTCTTACATCTGCTGCTGGCCATCCTGAGATGTAGGTCCTTCATTCACACAAGGACATGGCTCATCAAGGTCGATCCAGCAGCTCCCATCTGGTCTTCACCTCCACAATGGATGGTGAGCTCTAACCTGACCAGAGAAAGACAGGGTGGTGTTCTTCAGGGGAATCTATTGGAGCTCTTGTATCACCTGTTCCATCTCACACCCCAACACGCTTAGGGTTTTCCAAAGATACCACTAATCTCAGATAAACAAAGCAGACTGGTTCTAAAGGAAAAACAGATTTCTCCCCTGCTCTAGGAAGATTCCCATAGGAAAAGTCTCTGATGGTGGGGATGGGGGCAATGGAAGCCCCCAGCCCCTTGAATGACAGGAAATCAGGACTCGGGGAGTGCATCAGCACTTCTCGGCATCATTGAAGCACCAGTTCTGGGCGCAATACAGGTTAACAATGCCCATGGTTCTTTCCCACTAGAACCACATCTGAACAGAAAAAGCCCTTCAGCCAATTATTTATTTACACTTTGAAGGGGTGAAATTCAGCCCTGTGCAGACAGCCAGGACAAGGTCTGTGCATCACAGCGGGTTTCAGTGGCACTTCACTGCACCGGTGCTGTGAGTTTTCCTCCTGGATTGGAACAGCCAGTGGGAATCCTGTGAGGTACAGAGCAGAGAGAGGTTTGGGCCACAATGTTCACCTCAGAGGCTGAGCTTCTGCAGACTTTTGGGATGTTCTCATCTGAGGAGGATGATTTTGGCCAGCCCTAGTTCAGAGCTTTCAGTCACCTCAACCGGTGATTCTCTGGCACAATTGATCTAATGTAGCTGACCTTTTCAGGCCTTGCCCCCACCTCTGACACCCCTTGTACCTCACCATTGCCCTCTAACAGCCCCTGTCCCTTCTCTTGATCCCTGCCAAGCCCAAATACAGAGCCTAGCTCATGCTCCTCCTCTCCTAGCCCTTCTCCTTACACGATCTTCCCCTACCTCTGACAAACTGATCACCGTGCCCTGCCCCAGCTCCTGGAGGAATCATGGCTCCTCGGGACAACCTGGGAATGGGTGGCTTCTACCTCCGGGTGGGGTGTGTGGTTTTCCATCTACGCATCAGTGAGAGCCAGTACTTCTCGATTTTACAGGATGAGGTTATGGCTCCCCAAGCCGGGCCAGCTGCAGGCTGCATTGCTGTAGGCGACATGGACAGATCCCAGAACCTGGAAGGCAGAGTGGGGAGGAAACCCCTGCTCATTTTCCTTTCAGAGCCCCCTTCAAAGACGGGCCAAGAGGGGAGGAGAGGACGAAGGGCAGAAAGTGAAGCTGCCCCTGTGGAGAGGGCACTCCTGTAAAACCCACTCCAGTTCCCAGCTCTCCCCCACATTGCTAGGTGTGACCTTGGAGAGGTCACTTCATCTCCTGCATTCTCTGTCTGTAAAATGGCGGTACTAGTCCCCCCACAAGGAAGAGAAGGGAGGAGAGTCCCATTGTCTGTGAGGGGCTCGGACACTCTGGGCCTGGATTGTGCAGAGTGAGGGAAGAGACCCAGAGTTTGCTCCCTAGACCCAGAGGAGGAGGATGGGATCAAAAGGTCAGCCAAGGGGGATGGGTCAGGAAGTGCTGCAACAGATGGGACTTAGGGATTCAGGGAGTGCCAGGGGCTTCGTACCTCCCTTCAGCAAATGGCTTCCCTCTTGTCATCAGCAGACCGGACACTATCTGAACTCCTTCCTAGTGTCCTCGAGGGGCTCCCTTCATTCTTCTTGACGGTGACCCAGGTCGATAGCTGGGAAGTTCGGAGAGGCCGTTCGTAGCGTGGCATGAAATCAGTGGGAAAGCTACATTTAGCAAAATAAAGATGTCATTGGCCTTTGCAAACTCGGAACTGATCTGTCCTCTCAATCGACGGTACACGTTCACAAGGGGATGAAGCGCGCCATCGTGATCAGGTGATCTATGAGAGTCAGTTCCATCCTGTGGCCATTTGAATCAGTGAAATTCCTGGCAATGGTTGCCCATGGCCAGGGCAGGGTCTCCAGAGGCCTGAGATGCCAAGAAGTTTGGTGCGTGGTGCCTTGGTGAAAGCGCAGAAGTCACGTCAGTCAAGCTAAGTCTGAATTTCAGCCCACATCTGGTACCACCAAATGAAGCGGGCCCTGGTGGTCATAGTAGATGCGTCTACTTCCATGATGAATGCTGAGCCTCCGAATAGGTGCGGTGGGGAAGGCAATTCTGAGCTGTTTGCGGGCTTGTTGGAACTTGGGTGACCAAACGATTGTGGCCGTTATGTGGAGGAGAGCTCTGGTGGGGGTTACTGGCTCTGAGATCCCTGGGCGGAAGCAACAGTAAAGCGGGTGAAGCGTAGGCAGCGCTGCTCTTCTTGAGGACTTCAAACTTCGTCCCACCGATGAATGGCTTCCACTTTATTTGGATCAATCGTAACACCTTCTGGGGAAAGGATGTATCCCAAAACCTCTGAGGAGAGTTGGCTGGAGGTACGCTTTTCCAATTCCGTGTTGAGACCATGCTGCCGAAACCTCTCCAGGTTCACGTGTGGTGCGCGTGCTGCTCTGGGTTCTCCAGAAAGAGAAGTCTGTCACCTGAATAGATGGCACTGTGTGGATCCACAATGTCCCCAAATACATCACTGATGACGTGTTGCAAGGTGAGGGGACCGTTAGTTCGCTCAAATGGCATATCAGACAGTTAAAATGTCCATAGTGTGCTTTGAAATCTGGTTTCCATTTGTCCCCTGCCCAAATGAGTATTAGATTAGAAATCCTCGCAGATGAAGTTTGATGAACAACTTTGCAGATTTCCTGTGAGCCAACAATTGTGGGATTCACAGCAGGGGGTAATGGTTCCAAACAATCACTTTTTTCAGGGGCTGATTGTCTAAAAAGAGGCGTAGTAGAGTCCCACATTTTTTCTTCCCAAAAAAGGCCTGGGTACCCGTGGGAAACGCATGTTTGCTCATAAACTCTTAGGACCGGTTTTTAGAACTGTACACAGGGGGAGCCACTAATTCTGGTTCCAACAATGTGTAAATACTGGTGAAGGCAACTTTCAACCAAGGCTGTAGGTCAATAGGGCAGTCATAGTCCCGGTGCAGAGGTAACGAGTCCACATTTCTTTCAAAGGTATCCATGTAATCCGGGCATTTATCAGGAATGCCGGGTGTCTGAGTCAAGAATGGTGGAGTAGGTCCAGGGGCAGAGGCTGGTTAAAGGAACTCCAACATTTTCAGTCCTTTCCATTGCACAATTCCAGTAGGGGCAGCATCGGGCCAGGCTCATGTAGTGAGGTCATTGTTCACACCTGCTGTGGTGTGAGTAGTATAAAGGCCCTACCGTAAATCAAACCATAAACCCGCCCCTTGGTCCCCCCCACCTGTCACCCGAAGTCCCACCCATGGGGGTATTACTTCCGGGGTCAATGTGCCACCTGACCGGAAGCAAGGTGGGTCATGTGATCCCTCTATGAACTCCCACCACCACCCTCTACCAATCAGGAGGGGTTTCGTCCCAAAAGGACCGCCCCGAGAGGAGATTTTGACCAATCAGGGTGACTTCCAGGGCGGCGGTGACCCGTCCGGAAGTGGGTCATGTGACCCCTCTAAGAACTCCCACCACCACCCTCTACCAATCAGAAGGGATTTTGTCCCGACAGGACCTCCCCAAGAGGAGATTTTGACCAATCAGAGTGACTTCCAGGTTGGGGTGACCCCTCCGGAAGTGAGTCGTGTGACCCCACTAAGAACTCCTCCCAAGGGCCTCTGCCAATCAGAGTGCAGCACCATTACCCCATAAGTCCCAGAGCCAGACAAAGGAGGCAGCCATCTCTTACCAAGGACACATGTTTTTGAAATCGCGGAAAGGCTGCTGAGAGGAAACATGGACTCCTTCACTACCCCCGTGAGAACTTCGGATTTTGTTTTAGCCCCGAGCACCTTTGACCATCCATGGAGAAAATGCTACATCAGCGACAGTTCCGAGGAGGAGGAGGGAGCGACCGAGGGGAGCCCTTTGGCCCAGCCGTTGCTGGATACGCCAGAACCTGACCCCGAAACCCTCGTGAGACACCCCAATGAGCGTGACGGTCTCTCTTTGTCCACCCCCTCAGAGGTGGAAGGCGATTGCGGCTCGGGGGAGTCACCGGCGGACAAGGCAAACGGAAAAGACGGCGCTCAGGTAAATGAATGATTAAGAAGCGGCAGTCGAGGAGGGGTGGGTAATGGGGTAGGAACCAGAGCAGTGGGGGTACTTACACAGTTTCTTTTCTGAAAATTTCTCAACAGCTCGACGATGCCTTTCTAGAGGACCCGCAGGCCCTGGACAGCATTGCATCAAGCAGCGAAGATGAACCGGGCCCAGCATGTTTTTGCTCAACGCCGATACAAGTTGTTGAAGAGGACTCTGTGGATGATGGCTATGAGGAGTTGAGGAGGCGGCTTGGCATAGAACTAACTGAGCCAGTGCCACGTCGTGAGCGTAAAAAAGTCATGCGGACTATTGTACGCATTGCTGTTTATGCTATCCTTAAACACTGCCTTAGGGAAAAGCTTTCTGAAGATTGTGAGGGCTGTGTCATAGATGCGCCAGGCCAAAGGCACCATGACTGTGTGACTTGGACTTCAGTGGATATAAACTGCAAGCTCCGGGGCCTGTGTGCTGAGCTGTGTTTGGAAAGCTTATTAAACACTGTTATTGCCATAGGTTCTGCTATGCAATGTCTGTGCCTAACCCAAGAACATTTAGCGCAAGGGGTGACCTTGATAAATGCTGTGCAATTCAGTGCAGACCCTGACCGTGTTCTAAAGAATATGACCAAACCGGAAGATGCCTGCTTACAGCGTTATATTGACCGTCTAGTCCGCACAAAGAGTTACAGAACCCTGCTTAAGAAAAAAACTATTGGTAAAAAATCTAAAAGGATTAAGTTAGAGAATGGTGAGGGGACAAACATGCGATATAAAACTTGGTAACTGTAAATTTTTGAAAAGGGGGTTTGTGACTATCTGTGTTTTGTTAGAAGGCCTTTGGCTTTTAAGTGAGCTAAAAGATTTTAATGAAGCAGTTTGGTTTGTTTTCAAGGAGCTGTAAGTTTTTTAAATAAAAAAATTAATTGTTTGTGAGAATTAGCTCTTGTGTTTTTGTGTGTGTATAGCAAAAAGCTGAAATGTATGTTGTGGTGGGAGGGGGAAAAAATCCTAAAAATGTGCTTACAGTAAAACAAACAAGACTAGTTCAGACAATAGAGTTAATATGGAGATATACCTATCTCATAGAGCTGCCTTTACTAGCCGGACCAAATATTGATTTTGCCCCAGATCCCTAAGTGGCCCTCTCAAGACTTAAACTCACAAGCCTGAGCTTAGCAGGCCAATGCTTAAACCACTGAGCTATCCTTAGTCTGTTGACCACAATGGGTTTAACCACACACACCCCCCTCACTGAATAGCCAGGGTGACTGCAATTACTTACCCTCATTGCTATAGGGTTACATTTGATGGGAGTTCACCCATAGTAAGGGGTGGGTGGAGGTGGATGGTGAGTTCTGCTTAATATGAAATGAAATTAAACCTCAGGAATTCACAGATGCTATTGGACAGTTTAAATATAACCCCTGGGGTTGGTGGAACGCTATTGGACAGTTTAAATATGGCCCAGGAGTTGGTTGAATGCTATGGGCCATTCTTTCTAGGCAACAACCCCACCCCCCAAACTTTAAGCATGAAAGAAACATGTTTTAAAAAACAACCAACCCCCAAGACATTCATTGATATCTGCAAAGGGCCCCCACTTGGAAATGGGTACTGTTTAATACTGTAAGAAAGCCACAAATGTATTTTAACTTAAAGCGGGGGGGGTAAGCCCTGTTGTGCAGACAAAATGGTTTCACTATCCCAGATCACAAAAGGGAATGCTATGTCTTAGTAAATAATGGTGCCTATGTTTATTGCAGTGTGATCTGTTTAGCGTGGAACCAGTAACTTTAAACTGCATTTCACCACCAGGCCAAGGTAAAAACCATTTTAGCTATAGTTGTGCTTAATACTGTTGAATTAAAAAAAAAAAGTATTCCACAGGCTGTATAGGGATTAGGGTAATACTAACTAACATTTTTGCTTGTTCTTGAACCTGAAGGCCCAAACACACATGAGGGGGAACAGAACAATCTTGTGCCTGCAACACTTTATCCCATAGTGAAAGGTAACTTTATTTATTTATTTTTTTGCAACAGGCTTTTAAATGCATGTGGGTTTTTGAAAAGTGTCTGGCTGCAAACTTGGTTTGGTGTGTTTTATAAAGCTGCTGTTTTGTGTGTGTGTGTGTGAGGAGCCTGTGCAAGGCATTTTTTGTTTGTTTGTTTGTTTTTAAAGTACTTGGTTTGTTTCAAACTAACAGCGTTTTTTTTTTTTTTTTTTTTTACTGTGCATAATGTGATGGGGTTTGAGGCACTTGGGGAGAGGGAATGCTACTAACTAACCCAAACACACATGGCTGGGGGGACACAACAACCATGTGGCTTTTAAATGCATGTGGGGTTTTTGATAAGTATTTGGTTGCAAACTGTGGGTTTTAAACTGGTGGTATGCGTGTTTCAAACTAACAAGGGTTTCTGTGCCAAATGGATTTTAAAAGCAGTTTTGGTTTTTATCCTGCAAAATGAGATGTATTTAAAAACCTGTGTTTGTTGTACAGCCTGAAATGGATTATTTTGTTGTAAAGCTATGACTTTTTAAATAGAAAAACACCCTAATGAAGTAAGTGTATGTGTGTGTGTAATATGTATATGTATGTTTACAAGATGGTTTCATGTGTTTTATAATAATGTTGTTGTTTGCTCCACAGTACAGTCAAAACATGAGATCCTTAGAACAGAGGGAAAACAAGGTGAAAAGAAAAAGGAAAGACAGCTGAAAAGGAAAATTCACCAGCATCAGTCACTGATGGATGGATGGATGAAGCCCTGTAAATATATTTTGCTTATTGGTTTGGTTGTTCTATGAGGTTTTGTATTTTAAGTAAATACATAGGTGCGGGTGAGAAATGGCAAAGTTCAGTATTGTAAAATGTTGTTGTTGTTTTCCCCCTCATAGGCCTGGGCAACTCTTCTGACAATGCAGTAGTCAGAGCTACAAGGACATCTCCTCCAGAACTGCGAACGAACCAGGAATCTGCTTTGAGACCTTTAACAACGCAAAACAGCATAGGAGTGCAGCTGAAGCACCCGGGCGGTCCAAACTTTATATACGTCAAACCCAAGGACAAAACAAAAGACTCAGGTAAAAAACAACCATTCCACCACAACTCCAGTTCCTCAGTGGCCACTACCACACCAAGCCCTGAGGAAACTGTGAGCAAAAATGCCCACATTCACAAACCCAGAGCATGCGCTCTAGGGGTTGTGAATAAAAAACCACGAACTGACAAACCATTCTCCCAAACCATAAGCTCGTCACAGCTTCCCCATATTCTAGTATTTAGGGAGGGTTTGATGCTTCCCTCAGAAAAGTGATGGAGGCTGTATCCTCGGGTAGTCTAAAAGAACGGGATTCTAGAAAGAAATGGGAAAAATATGATGCTTTGTTCAGAACCATGCTGAAAAACATGAGGGCTGGAAAGGGTGGCTCTGAGCAGGCATGACTAGTCGTGAAAAGGAGCCTGGGTAAAAGGGGCACCCTCCAGGGTACACATCAGCTCATGTGTAAACAAAAGAGGGGACAGCGCTTGGGGGATAAACAGATGGCTGCCAAAAAGTTCCAGGCCCGGGTTGTTGTAAAAATTTTAAAAAGGGCTAAAGAGGTAATGAGGGAAAAAAAACAAAAACAGAGAGATGCCCCTGACTGGAGGCTCTCAAACTGGCTTGTCTGAAAATGGGGAGGTGGAATCAGACTCTGGTTTAGCAAATTCCCCAGAGGGCTCTCTAGAGGGGTCCCGTTCTACTCCCAATGACCCTCATGGAGGCGCCTCAGAGTCTGACTCTCAAATAGCATCTGATGTAGACGATGCCGCTAATGATCCCGTAGAGGAACCCCCAAGTAACCCCGAAAATGGCGAGGTGTATATGGAGAGAGTGAGAAGTTGGCAACGTGAATTATCCAGATTTGGGGGGTCGGTGTATTGTGAGGAATTTCGTTTTGTCAATCTTGAGCAAATAAATTCAGCTCAGCAGATTGTTGAAGCCATACAGCGGGGAATACAGTTAGTGCGCGATGACATTAATGGTAGAGTAGGCCCTGATGATTATGTACAGTTACGTTTAGAGAGCCGTAATTTAACTAACTCTGTTTTCGGTCAAAAGAACTAGGGATGAGCTGTCTGCTGAGGATTTCTTAAATCAGACCTCAAAGCTGCTACAGAGCAATAGAGAGAGTTGCATGTCGATGGGACATTGCGCCTCGTTGTGACAGCTGTAAAAAACGGGTGGGGGCACTCGTAGAGTTTTTTTAAATTCTATCCTTAACAGTCAAATTATTCATAAAAAGAGACCGTGTTTAGCAGACCTGACTTACACCGGTACCAATTTGTGTTTTGCGGGTGGGCTCTTGGCCGTCATGTCCGTTGGTAAACCTACGGACGTGGAATTTTTAACGGAGGTGAGAAAGTTACATGAGAAACTGGGGTGGTCAGATCAAAAAAAGGTTATGCTCAGCGACGTAGCAACTCCTAAATGCTGTTCAAACTTTAACATACAAGTGGTGCTGTATACGGCGAAAGGCGGCTGGGGCTTTTATAAAACGGGGGGCACAGTGTACCCCGAGACTTATTTTATCCTGTTGCACGATGAGCATTACTATGGGGTTCTGGATGTAAAAAAGTTGTTCAGAGCGAAAAATTATTGTGAGTTTTGCCACACGGTGTACAGCCATGACCACTCTTGCAGGTATCGTTGCCGCCTCTGCTTGAGCGTAACGTGCTCAGACAGCGTGGGCGTGCAGCAGCGGTGTCCTAGCCGTAGACTGTATTGTCGGTCCAAAGAGTGTTTAGACAGACATATCGACTGTGCATCAAAAAACCAAGTTGAATGCCTGTCTAAAACTTTGTGTGAGAAGTGTCAGTCTTGATCGGTGGTGATGTAGACGGTCACCTCTGTTTTATGGACAGCCTTAGAAAGCCCGAATCTTCAGAAAAGTATAACTTTTTTTTTTATTTCGAATGCACGCAGGAGACCGGGTTGCACACTCCCAATTACATTTTTGCTATGTCCCTAAAGCCAGAAAAATCCTGGGAATTTAAGGGCGATGAGTGTCTTTCTGTGTTTAAGACCTTTATTGGCAAAGAGTTTCGGGACTACACGTTCCTAGCACACGATTCTAAAGGTTATGATGCGTACTTCGTTGTTAGACAGTTACTCAGGGAAAAGATGGGCTAGAACTGATCACTCAGGGTAGTAAACTAATGTGCGTGGAAGTTAAGGCCCTGGGCATTCGTTTTATAGACTCTTTAAACTTCTTGCCCATGAAGCTTAGCAAGCTACCGCAGGCGATGGGGGTTTGAAGGGTGCAAAGGGTATTTTCCACACTTCTTTTTAACACGTTCGAAAATCAAAATTATGTGGGGCCTATGCCCGGTATGGAGCACTATGGTGTAGAAAGCACGATGCCCAGAGAAAAAGCAGAGTTTCTCGACTGGTATTGAGACCACAGCTCTGAGACGTTTGACTTGCAGAAAGAGCTCACATATTACTGTCAGCAGGATGTAAAAATTTTGAGACAGGCCTGTATCCTATACAGAAAAGAGATTATGAAAATGACGGAGAAGGGAGATGTAGTAGAGAAAGAACCTGTGTAAGCACCCCCACTGCTTGTTTTTTAATTTACGCAACCCTCGGTTCCTATCCCATTACCCACCCCTCCTTGACTGCCGCTTCTTAATCATTCATTTTACCTGAGCTCCGTCTTTTCCATTCGCTTTGTCCGCCGGTGCCTCCCCCAAGCTACGATCGCCTTCCACCTCTGAGGGGGTGGACAAAGAGAGGCCGTCATGCTCATCGGGATGCCTCACGAGGGTTGCGGGGTCGGGTTACGACTTATCCATCAACATCTGGGTCAAAGGGTCCTCCTCGGAACTGTCGCTGATGTAGTGCTTTCTCCACACAAGTTCAAAGGTGCTCGGGGCTAAAACAAGTCCGAAGTTCTCACGGGGGTGGTGAAGGAGTGCATGTTTCCTCTCAGCAGCCTTTCCGCGATTTCGAAAACATGTGTCCTTGGTAAGAGATGGCCGCCTCCTCTATCTGGCCCTGGGACTTATGGGGCAATGGTGCTGCACTCTGATTGGCGGAGGTCCTTGGGAGGAGTTCTTAGTGGGGTCACACGACTCACTACCGGAGTGGTCACCCCAACCTGGAAGTCACCCTGATTGGTCAAAATCTCCTCTCAGGGAGGTCCTGTCGGGACGAAACCCCTCTTGATGGGTAGGGGGGAGGGAGTTCTTAGAGGGGTCACACGACGCACTTCTGGACCAGTCACCCCCCGCCCTGGAAGTCACCCTGATTGGTCAAAATCTCCTCTCGGGGCAGTCCTATCAGGACGAAACCCCTCCTGATTGGTAGAGGGTGATGGGGGGAGTTCTTAGAGGGGTCACACGACGCACTTCTGGACCGGTCACCCGCCGCCCTGGAAGTCACCCTGATTGGTCAAAATCTCCTCTCGGGGCGGTCCTATCAGGACGAAACCCCTCCTGATTGGTAGAGGGTGATGGGGGGAGTTCTTAGAGGGGTCACATGACCCACCTTGCTTCCGGTCAGGTGGCACCTTGACCCTGGAAGTAATACCCCCATGGGTGGGACTTCCGGTGACAGGTGGGCGGGACCAAGGGGTCCAGGGGCGCGATTAAATGGGCCAAGGGGCGGGGTTAGTGTTTGATTGACGGTAGGGCCCTTATACTATTGCTGTGTCCCTGTTGTATATGGATCACTTACTTGCGGAGAGCCTGCTTTTCTGCAAAAAGTTGCACCACCTAATCTTACATGCTGCATCTGGTAATTAGGCTCAGTGGTTGGAGCGTAGGTCGCAGGGAGGTGCAGGATTGTGCCTAGGCTAGAATCATGGTCCAGGGACAC
>NC_048302.1:7451229-7577938 GCF_013100865.1 Trachemys scripta elegans
ATTGGTATTCACCTTGATTTTAGAAGAACTACTTCTTTCGAGAGAATCATAAACTGCTCATATTCTCTTAAAGGAGAGGAGGCAGCAAAATTCATCATATCAGTAATTTGTTGTGCCTTATTGCTCAGTCTTAAGCAAACAGGTGTCCGGAACTCTAGTTAGTCTCTTTTATGGAGGCCAAACTAAGAATCATAGAATCTTAGAAGATCAGGGTTGGAAGGGACCTCAGGAGGTCATCTAGTCCAACCCCCTGCTGAGAAGTGGTAAGAGGAGCAGGAATGTTGTCTCCATCCCTGAACCAGTAGCAATTGCACCGGATATTGCCACAAAACCTACATTTTATTGCCAAATTGTCTAAGCCATTCCTCTTCTGCGCTTCCTGGTTTATGCGTTTCAAATCTACAAAACCTTCCCCTGGACAGTCCCTGCCCAGTTGGTGCAGCAGGCAGAGGAAACTGAGCAGTGGTAACTCAGCCACCTGTCGCTCACTCACTCCACTAACCCTGAGCATCAACCCTAAGCCTGAGGCCTGCCTTGGGCATCGCTCCCACGGAAACCTGCAGGTTCATTTACTGACTCATGCACATCACCTGTGGAGAGTTCGCACTGACTGGCGGAATTCACTCTCAAGTCACAATGCCCTTCAGCTCACAGCACCAAGGTAAGTGGCACAGGTGGAAATCAGGCTTTTCTGGTGATGTTATTTTCCAAATGTCACCAAAATTAACAAGCTTCTTCCCACTGATGCCTAGAAATTCCTTGAAATTTTGGATTCAATTGGATGTAGCCTTCAAAAATGATCGCCTTAGCGACAGACAAAGAAATGCCATTGAATTGAGTCTTAGGCCTCACTGCACTCAGCCAAGAGTGCCTGAGTCTCCTCCCTATTAACTCAGCAATAGCCCCACACTTGGCCGATCAGTGTGGAGACTCTCAGGCCTGGAGGCGGAGCATTCTCAACACACGGGCAAAAGCATTAGTTGCCAGAGGAGATCACTATGGTGGAGATCACCATCAGTGCACAATTCCAGCCCCACCTCTTTGTGAGGCCTCCTACAGTGACAGCTGGAGCACAGCCCCACCCTCCCCAGGAAGAAGAGCAGAGGAAAGAAATGAAAGAAGAGAAAAGAGAAGAAGAGTCAAGAGGGAAGGAGGAAGAGGGAAGCAAAAAGGGACAAATTCCAAATGCCCCCAGCAAGTCTCAGATTCATAAATTCCAAGCCCAGAAGGAACCACGCTGGTCTGAATTTCTGTTTCACATCGGTCATAGAACGTCCCTCAAAATAATTCCCATAGGAATTAGAGCAGATTTTTTAGTAAAACACTCAATCTTGATTTTAAAATAGGCCAGTTGTGGAAAATCCAGCACAACCCTGAGTGAATTGCTCCAAACTCTGATGTTAAAAATGCTCGCCTTATTTCCAGTGTGTATTGGTCTAGCTTCAACTTCCAGCCATTGTCTGCTCATAACCTTTATCTGGTAAAGTGAAGAGCCCATTAGTAAATATTTGTTCCCATAGGCTCACCGCTTAACCTTCTCTTAGATTGAGCTCCTGTAGTCTGTCACCACAGGGCAGGTTTTCTAATCCTTTCATCATTCTTGTGGCTCTTCTGTGAACCCCTCTCTGATTTATCAGCATCTGTCTCAAATTGTGGACACCAGAAATGGACAGAATATTCCAGGAGTGGTTGCGCCAGTGCCCAGTACAGAGATATCAAACCTCTCTACCACAACCTGAGAATCTGCTAGGACAGAGTTCCCTATCTCGTACATAGAGCCTATATTTTTTCTTACCTTCTACACAGATGATGATTTCTTTCCAGAAAATCCACACAGAATGGAAAAAAATCCAACAGAAACTCCACACCAACTGTCTCTTGGTCCTCAGGGAGAGACCGCGAGATGGAGGCTTGCTGCAGCAAGGCTACAAGGGTCTCCGAGGTTCCCCCTGCCCCGCATCCCTGCCCTGCCTGGCTGTTGTCAAGGGAGCTCTGTGAGGTTACAGCCACCTCATCATCTTTGCCCAATAGGCTGAGTTCCTGCCAGAGGCCTTTGTGAAGTCATTGCCATGCTCACCATTCCCTGGCAGGCCTGATGCCTGCCCCCTGCCAGCCCGGTTGGATGTTTGAGCTGCACCCCGGATCTCCCCACTTGCTCATTATTGATTCTGGAGAGCAACCAGGCCACCCAGTAAAACAGCCGAGTCTGTTCCTCACCCCACACTGAATTTTCATAGAGGCATCGGTTGTGAAATAATTCAATCTCTTAATCTGGCCTCTATTTCACAGGCTATGAAATGTCACACTCTCAGCACCCTATTAAGCCCAATTGCTTGTAACACACTAAAAGGCCCCTTCCAGTACGACACCCAGTTGTGATGGTAGGACACCAGGAAACAGAGACTCCAGCTCTCCCCTGGGGAATTTGTTCCAGTGGCTAGTCTCCCTCGCTGTCAAAAATGGGTGCCTTGCCTCTTATTTGAATTGCTCTGGCTGCAGCTGACAGCGGTTGGTTCTTGTTGTGCCTTTCTTGGCTAGATCGAATTAGCCCTGCCCCGTGAAATCCGATCTCCCTGTCCTGCTGGGATCCCCACAGCCAGAGAACCCAGTAGGGGCCTCCTAGCTGTTTGTCTGCCGGGCTGGGGACAGGACTTCCTCTCCGTGGGGATATCAGATGCACCTGCAGAGGCAATGCAGAAGTGAGTGCGCTGCATCAGCCCGGCGTTGGGCTCAGGGCTTTGGCCTTGGCAGCTTCTGCTCCAGTCACATCTCTGGGCAGCGGCGGCTCCAGGCACCAGTGCTCCAAGCGCGTGCCTGGGGCAGCAAGCCACGAGGGGCGTCCTGCCGGTCCCTGAGAGGGCAGCAGTCAGGCAGCCTTCGGCAGCATGCCTGCGGGAGGTCCGCCAGTCCCGCAGCTTCGGCGGTAATTCGGCATGCCGCCGAATCCACGGGACCGGGGACCTCCCGCAGGCGTGCTGCCGAAGGCCGCCTGACTGCCGTGCTTGGGGCAGCAAAAAAGCTAGAGCCGCCCCTGATAAGGGAAGAGACAGGCACACGAAGAAAAGGAGAATGTGACCTCCCCAGATTTTCTCCTTATTTTTATAACAATAATCATTCACCTGTCTATATTTCCCCCTGATTTCTTTCTATCACCTCTCCAGCTATCTCTTGGTTTAGCCGGCTCTGTGCAATCTGGAAAAGCACCTGGTTCTGCAGTCCTTCTGCATGAAAGGAGCTCTATAAATGTGAGGCATCATGATTATATTAGCGATAGAAAGGAACTGTTGCAGCTACCTACTTCTGGAATAATGACCACTGAGCATTCTGGGGACTGTTTGAACACCACTGACTTTCCCAGTGCTCCAACATTACTTATCTTATGCTGCTGGCTGAGTTTTCGAGCTAATGGGACTCCCTCATTGTTTGTTATATTTGGACTGCGAGGAAACCTCATTTTCCAGTTGCCTCGCCGCTCTGCTGAGACCGTGTCTCTGAACAAAAAGGAATGACTTTAACACTTAGAGAATACATGACTGCTTCCTTCCAGTGGTCACCCTGCAGGGAATGAAAGCTTTACATTTTCAGTGTCAGTTCATTATTAGAAGGTCTTTTATACCAAGCTGCATCCTCTTGAAGGGATATGCCTTTGATTTTTCACCAGGCATTGGGATCACAGCAAGAAGCGTATTAGTTGTGACTTCGTCGGAGAAGGAGAAAAGGTAGGTGAGAGGTGCTCTATTCATGGATTCAGTTTTGGTTCGGAAGTGCGCAGCTGGTGTTTGGACAGTGGGTTTTCTTTACAGGTTACTCACTTTTATAATAAGCCTTCTCTAAAGAATAGGCAGCCACCCAGGGCCCGACTTTCGGAACCAACCCCCAGTTGCCCAATAGAAAAGCAACAAGCTGTTTTATTCGGTGACGCCCTGGCTTTCTCTGTGCTGCTGTCCAGTAAGGAATGACTTCAGAGTCAGAGAACCATCAAGGTTTTTTTGTTTACTGCAGGGCAGGTGGAGGGGGATCAGGGGAGAAGGGGCGAGCCAGTTTCCTGTCTGTGCACTTATATTACTGGGTACCCATTAAGGGCTCAATTGTGGTTTTGCCAAAAGCCCTGAGTTAAGGGGCAGTGCACAGCGGAGCTGCCCCAGGAGCAGAGCAGGGACTAGATTGTGACTCGGGGAACCACACTCGGTTCCACTCTTGCTCCCGGTGTAAGCACTGCGCCCCAGGACTATAATGGGCATAGATTGCCTTCCTCTCTTCCCAGCCTCAGCAGCCAGCACATTAGGGAGTGGGGGGCAGAGACAAATCTCTGGCCACTCCCCACCCACCTTCTGGGCAGTCGCCCATTCCAGGGAGCAAGAGGGTGCTTTGCACCCCTCTAGTCTGCTGAGCAGATACTCAGTCAGGGTCCCAAGGCTTCCCTAGATAAGCAGAAAGGACCTTATACATGCTCTAGATGCATGTGGCAAAGCCGCATTCATCCTGGAGTTCCTGCCTCCAGCTTGAAGGACAAGGCATCCAAAGTCCCGAGACAACTCTCACACTTTATGAACTTGCCTTTGACCCTACTGGGTGTTTTCTTGGACTAGATGCCCCTGGTTTATTATTTGTATTCGTTATTGGTACTATTGTAGCTATGGACCAGGACCCCATTGTGCCAGGCGCTGTACAAACACAGAACGCAAAGATGGCCCCAGCCCCAAGGGGCTTATAATCTCAGTATAAAACAAGAGACAATGGAAGGAATGAAGGAATACAAACAAATAATGAGACCATATTGGTCAGCATGATAGGCTGTGGTATCTCCACACCAGGAGCCTAACTATGGTCACGTTTTACATCAGCAAGCTTGGCCTTAGAAAATTTCATGTTAACTTCTTCGCTGTTCCTTGAAATTCATGGGATCAACATCCTTTCTTCACCTTTAAGACATGCAATGTATCAGATTTAGTACAGTTCCTTTGGACTGGCCAGAGGAGACTGACCTGGAGGTATGTTCTACACACCACAAGTACTGAGTTTGAGACCCACCTGGAGTGACGAGCTGGACGCTCGCCCAGTGAGTCTGAGTCACCTCTCCGAATCAAGAGTGAGTAGCGCTGTAGAAATCAATACCGTGAAACCAGTTTGAGACAGACAGGTGGCTCCAGCCAGAGAACTCTGATAACTGGTTCCATCTGCTGTAGTCTTTTTGGTCACTACTTAGCAGCCCAACAATCTCCTCTCTCTCATGCCTCATTCATGGCAGGGGAGGTACACAAGTCCCTGGGACAACTCCCAGCTAGCACTGGTTGGATTTTTTTATATCTTTTTGACATTTTTAGAAATGTCAAAATTTGGGGGTGAAAATGTGAATTTGTTTTTGACAAAACTGGCATGATTTCTTCCCCCCTCTGTTTTTTCAACACATTACAGAATGGGTCAAAATGTCTTCGAAATGATGAAAAATTTGAATGCCAAAAACCAAGGGAAAATATTGAAATTTTCCCTCCCTTTTTTTTAATCATACAACCTTATCTGACTGCATATCAAGCCGTCCTCATGATTCACCTCCATTTATTGCACAAGCCCTTTCACCATAGACAGGGAATCATACAGTCGCCTTCTGATTTCACCTAATGCATTTAGCGATTATGGAATCCTCCGTATAGCGAGAAGGAAACATCCATATTCTCTGTTTGGAATAGCTTCTAATGGGGAGACGTGAAAAAGATAATTCAACACTGGTAAGATATTCATCTTCATTGTATTGATCTCACATTTTAATGATAGAGGAGATCTATTCGTTTGGTGATAGTTTATTTCCAGCTAATCCTAATGGGAAAGGTTCTTGAGAAAATTTATTTTTAAATACTTTAATCTCTTTGGCAATTAGATGGAAATAATGTAGTGTGTGCAAGGTTCAGGCTTTCCAATGCTGTAAAAGGGTGCAATTTGCAATTTAAATAGTGTATTTTGTGGTTACCCTGAGTCAGAGAAATGTATCTTGTGAAGATTTAATAGCACTTGTAAGGCAATGTGAAATATAATATCTTTATGATTACTGTGCTCACTGCATGATGTGTTTTGGTGACATATTATTGCACTAACACTGCTACTTGCAGAATCAGCCTGGAGCTGAGTTGCAAGAAACACTTGGAGGGCTGGGACAAAAAAGTACCTGCTGGGAAAGGGAAGGGCAGAGGGATGCATAGGCACGTGCATAGGGATGAGTCGGACAGGGGTGCTCCTGTTTCCCCCCACCCCATACAAGCTTGCCTGTCACCTTTCTTTTAGTGCTTCACAAAGGGCTCTGTGTAGCTTCACTGCCCCAGGAACAGAGCAACAAGGAGTCTGGTGGCACCTTAAAGACTAACAGATTTATTTGGGCTTAAGCTTTCGTGGGTAAAAACCTCACTTCTTCAGACGCATAGAGTGAAAGTTACAGATGCAGGCATTATATACTGACACATGGAGAGCAGGGAGTTACTTCGCAAGTGGAGAACCAGTGTTGACAGGGCCAATGAGGTGCCACCAGACTCCTTGTTGTTTTTGTAGATACAGACTAACACGGCTACCCCCTGATACAGGAACAGAGAAGGAGGCTGAGTACAACAGTCCCCTCACCTAGCAGCAGCTTCCCCTGACCAGTAGCTTGCTTCTTGGTCCGAGCCAGCTGTGTGGGGGGGGATGTGGGGGGGGGGCGGTGGAATTAAAGCTCCATCCATTCCCTGCCCACCTGCCTCTCTGTGTGGGAGTAGCTGCCTGGCAGAAATTTAGAAGAGCCCATGCAAGGGCGTTACCTAGCACTGGTCAGTTTTCTTCCCCCCTCCTCCCCCACCCCCCAGTGGGAAACTTTGACCCTTTTTTTAAATCCCCCACACCGACAAACTGAAATTTTTTTCAGCAACCCAAACCAGTAAATTTTCAGCCAAAAACTGTGTCCCCGCCCGCCCCCCCCGTCCCCAGACACATATTGTTTGGTCCAAAACTGATGAGCTTCCAGTTTTCGCAGAAGATTTTCAATTTTCAGTTTTCAAACAAAAAATTGATTCCACCCTCTTCCCACCCCCACGGAAATCCGACATTTTCCGTGCACAGTTCTGTTTAGTGCAAACCCCAAAGACCTGCCAAAAACGAAGGCTGGTGGATGTGTTTTGACCAGCCCTAGCAGGACAGTAGAGAATCTCATGCCCTTTCATTCCCCTGTGCGGAGGGTAGGTCAAGCTAGGAACACCGGGGAAGCGCTGGATGCTGAACGCTTCTCAAACCTGACCCTTAATATTTATACGTTATAATAAACGGGGGCGGACAGCAGATGTGCCATGGAATGGTAGCTCCCAAGAGCAACACAGCTTCATCACTTACCACAGCTATTTAGGGGTTAATGAGATGCTCAGATTCCCCACAGATGGGAACCGTGTAAGTATATACATAGCTGGTTAGCTAGCTAGGTTTCGTGCAACATCCGCATTAGAATCAGTTATACGGCGGGGTAAACCCCATTTGTAGTGGAGGAGCATCAAGCATTTGATGGAAGGATCAGCTCGTCACTCTCTGGATGTTATTTTAATGGCCAAAGTAGGAATATGTGTCTTTATCCCCTTTGGCGATTTGCCTGTTTGGAAAAATCAAAGGGAATCTTTCTGTAGTTCCAACTTCCAGCCACAGCTGATGTAAAATAGAATAACTCCATTTACTTTATTACAGCTCCAGCAATTTACACCAGTCAGGGATCCAGCCCATTGACTTAAAGGACACTCTGCTGATTCACACCAGCTGGGGAATCTGTCCTATCTGTATTGGGAGAGCTTTATGTAGGTTTGGGACCCTTTCCCGCTACCAGAATGCAGCCAACATCCATGCTGTTTTGTAATACTAAACATTCTAAGATTGAATACTCATGCCCTTTCAACTGAAGCCAGTCGGGGGAGAGGGGCCTGAGTGAAACAAAATTACAAGATTTGATTTTGTTTTAATAAAAGGACTTTCATGTGGATTAGAGAGACTAATTCAATTGTGGCCACGCTTGCTGCAGTGATTGCTCGGTGGCCAATTCCAGGCTTTTACAGGCAGTGCTGGGGTGGGGGTCGGAGGTGTGTGGCCTACATGCCTGGAAGTACTGAGTAGGATTTTCCAAAGTGCTCAGGGTGGGCCTAACTCTGCTGCCATTGGAATCAGCAGTGAAACTCCCACCAATCTCTGTGGGAACAGGGTTAGGCCTACACTGAGGACTTCCCACCTCTTGTGGCTACATGGGGCAGAGCCAGTGCTAGTGAGGGCACGGGGGGGAAGGGACGGCTGTGCTCACCTGCAAAACTTCCTACATTTACTGTCCCAGCACAGCCCTTTCAGTGCTGTTCAGAACATGGAGAGATGGAGGTCAGATTGGCAGTGACCTGGGGAGCGGGGAAGAGTTCACCTTCTCTGCAGTGGGTGGGTGCGGGTCACTTCCCAGAATTACTTGGGTATATCTCATTGGATCATTTCCCGGCCATTGTGATGGATTCAAGCACCGTTACACCTCGATTCCTTTTATTCACTGCCAGTGGCACATAATAACCGAGTCTCCTGCGGGTCTCCTTCGCTTTGGTCTCATTGCAGTTGTTGCTTGTTAGTGTGCGGGTGGCGTTGGTGGCCTGTGATATGTAGGGGGTCAGACTGGATGATCTGGTCTTAAACCCTTCTAGCCTTAAACTCTGACTGGGTGACACCCCCTCCCTGTCCATCTGCACTTCTCTTTGGTGCATGCTGCTGGCTACATTAGCTGCCTTGCCCCTGTGCTTTGGAAGCAGCCAAATGTTGAGGTGGGTTTTGAACATACTAACGAATTGCTCAGTATGGAAGGAAGGGCACAAATGTCCTTCACTAGGCTTTGGATAGGGCCCCATATGAACTCTTTCGGCTATCTAAATCCTGGAGGAGTTTGACCCATGTTCTGTATGACAACCTGGAAATAAGGGGATATTTTTATTCCTATCTTAACAAATCATTATCTCCCAAGAGGAATAAAGGGACACAATGCATGGATGATCTTATAAGTGAGTTTCTGATGGCCAGATATAGCCAATGAGATCATACAATTTAACACAAACCAGCAGAGCTGGTTGGGAACTTTCGATTGGAAAAAGCAGTTTCCGCAAAATCAAAGTTTTCTATGGGAAAATTTCAATTTTACAGACATTTTTAGATTGCTCATTGGGAAAATTGAAACAAAATATTTCATTTCGGGTCAGTTTGATCTGAATCAGAATATTTTGGTTTGTTGAACTGAGCTGAAACATTTTATTTCAAATCAGTTTGACTTTAAGCGGCAGCTATCTAAGATGCTTCATGGGAGTTGTAGTTCAGGAGCTTCATTTCCACATTCTCCTCTATGGGCTGGTGCCCTAGCCAGACTACATCTCCCATGATGCACCAGGGTCTCTCCTATAACTGACCTACATGGTGCATCATGGGAGTCAGATGACTGCAGGTGCATCATGGGAGATGTACTCTAGCCAGAGAGGCCAAGTCATTTAGAAAAATGAGACCATGAGGCATCTGAACTATATCTCCCTGAAGGCACATCATGGGACTAGAGCCAGATGCAGCTGGACTGACTTGAAATGTCTGTTTGGTTTAACAAACTGAAATTAATTTTTTTGATGCAGGAATGTTGAAATCTCATTTTCATTGAAAATATATTTTAAAAAATTGATATTTCCAAATCAAATGTTTGCAAACTTTTTGTTCTGTGAAAAATTGATATTTCAACTTTTTCTCTCAATTAGGGATGAAAACAAATGCAGAAATATTAGAATTTCCCAGAGGATGTATATTCCAATTTTCATTGAGCTTTACCAATCAGTAAACCAGCAGGAAAGAACCAGAAGTAAACCACTCGACTAGAACAGTCAGTGAGACGCCTCTATCATGTCATAATTTAAACACAGGTGTCACATGGAGGAAACACTTTAAGATCCAGGTTTTCAAAAGGGGTCAGCACCCAACAGCTCCTGTTTAGGCCCAGCTAATGAAAAAAATTCCAACACCCATCAGCTCCCACTGAAAACACTAACATCTGCTAGGGAGTTTGAAAATCAAGCCATTTCATGCAAGTGTTTAAATAAGAACTGAGCTCTTTGGAAAACCGGCCCCCTGTTGTGCGTGCTGAGCACTTTTGGACAAACTGGCTCAAAGACTGTTCTTGCCCTCCTCTCCTCCCTGGAAAGAACTTACAATCTTGATTCATGACTAGACATAACAAGTGGATGAAACAAAGGCATGAAATGGAAAAGTAAGGGGCATGGCACAATGGTGAACTGTGCACGTTTTGCATAGTAGGTAGTAGTCGCACATCAATACCTGCCTAATTCTGGTCAATTGGCAGGATTGGTAAGCCTCACAGGGGAGGTCAGTCTCCCTGAAGGATATGAAAAAGGATAAGGTGGTGACTTTATACATGTTGGGGGGTTTCTTATGTATATGGGGCAGCATGGGAGAAAGAGCGAAGGTGTTTGAAGATGTCGTTTTTAAAGGCCAGGAGCACTGGTGGAGTGAAGGCACTCTTGAGAGAAAGGGGCGAAGGACCCTTAATCTTAAAGGTGATGGACATAGGAGTGAGGTAACAGCTTGGGAATTTTGGCCCTGGGCAAGTACATGGTGATTCTCCAACCCAGAGGATGTTGAGGTCAATACGTACTTAGAGCTGAACAACCTGGTGGGCACTGGGCCGGGTTACAAGAATAATGGGGTTTTTATGTTTCCTTGCAGACTTTACAAGTCCATTACTGTCACGGTCAATCTGGAATGTCTGGACGTCCTGCTCCCTGCCTGTGTGTAAAGCAGAGAGATAAAGAGATAGATTACAGGGCAGGTTTATTGTTGTCTCGAGTGATGTATTGACTGTTTTCCAGGATTTTTCATTGCTTTCCCTCCCTAGTGGAAACTTGAATAAGAGAGTCCTGGAATTCATGTGAACACACTTCTTCTAGCCAAGCAGTTTCTGAATAGATAAATCACAGGTGTCTATTGCTTGCAAGTCTTTAAGGAGAATAGCTTGGAACCTGCAAGGAAATTGCAATCCCTCTTCCTCTGTGCTGGCTGATTGGTGACTAATTTGCACCTGGAAGAATTAAAAGCAGCCAACTCAGACAGGACCATGTGAGCAAGGCATTAAAACAGAGCAGCGGGCTCCGTTCTTAGCTCTGTCAAACTCCTTGCGTGACCGCAAGCAAAGCTCTGTACCTCAGTTCCCCATTGGTAAAGTGGGCATAATACTACTTCCTTTAGCAGTCTGGTCTATTCCAATAGCAAATGATACAGGGCAGGGCCTCTCTCTTATGCGGCTGGACAGTGTCCAGATTTTGGTTGGGTTTGATGGTCAAGAATCTGTATCGCTAATATCTATAAGGTGCGCCTGATCCTGTCTTCATCCCCTCCTCAGTGGGGCGGTTGGGGCTCTGAATAACTGTTCTAGATCCAATTCAGTTAAAAATATTGTACAAACAGCCGGACCAAGCCAAGTAGGAGGTGTCAATGGGGCAGGAGGGGCTTAGGCTGGCCCTGACAGAGTGCCTAAAACTGGGCACTGAGGTCTGGGTGCACACAAAGAGTCAGGCAGGGTAATACTGGGCATCAGAGCACCCAACCTGTAGGCACCTCACCGTGATTCACCAGGCCAGAGTTTGGCGCTTAGGCTCCCTGTACAATGAATGGGGAGAAACAGGCACCTCAGACCAGGCAGTGGTTCCCACAATACATTTTTTGGTGGCCCTGAAAGGCGGCCACCAAACTCTTGCTAGTGGCTAGGCTGACACTTTTCCCCTAAAATTGTTAATTAACTTTAGGAAAACACAAATAAAGATGCACATACACATGTGCAAATTGTTATTTATTGACTCTTTTTGTAGACTCAAAAATAATGTCCAGCTGTCTCTATTCTTTACTGGACCTAGACAGCAGAGAAACACAAAGAAGGTGCTCTGCGAGTTCTTGTCTTTTTGTGTTGCTGCTTTTGCTTTTTTTGGTTGCTTTTTTTTAAAAAAAAAAAAAGATTTTTTAGCGAGTATGTCTGCTGCCAGGGCCGGCTCCAGGCACCAGCTTAACAAGCAGGATCTTTGGGGCGGCCAAGGGAGAGGGGCGGCACCTGCGGCAATTCGGGGGCGGCAGGACCCTCGCTCCCGGCCCGGGCGACGGCCCTGCCGCCAAACTGCCGCTGCCACCGATTGCGGCTTTTTTTTTTTTTTTGCGCTTGGGGCGGCAGAAATGCGGGAGCCGGCCCTGTCTGCTGCTGAGAAAAGTGATATTAAACATACAAATATCACTTTTCACAGCAGCAGACTTACTCAGTCCTGGCAAGCCTGGGGAAAAATTAAGCCTTGGATGGGGAGGTCAGTAGGGGAAGTGGAGGATGCATGACGGGCTGGTGGAGGCAGTGGGAGCCGGGGCAATGGGGGTGAACCCCACAGCCGGGGGTTGGAGCCCTGTGGCTAGAGCCTGCTGCCTACATCCCCAGGAAGGTGGGGAACTCACTAGCTGCCTGCTCCTCCAGCATTTGTCTCTCCAGAGGGGGGCAGGGTCCAATCCCTGCTGGCTGCCCTTGGGAAGGGACCCCTTCTTCCACCCCCCCAATCACTGCCCAGGAGCTGTGGCCGCAAGAAAAGCTCAGGGTGGCAGCATTTGAGAAACACTGCCTTAGACTGCGATTCCCAAACATCAGTACTCGGCATCTTCCCGCCTAAGCTAGCCAACAGGAGATGCTCACCAGAGATGGGTGTACTAAGCCCCGCTCCTCTGGCACAGCTAGGTGCGCAAGTCCAGGCTGGGGGAGGTGCCTCGCGCAGCTAGAAATTCTCAGCCATGAGCCCTCTTTGGCGTTAGGCGCCGATGCTGTGTGAGTAAGAAGCTGGGGAGGAGGCTCTCCCTCCTAACTCAGCCTCCTCCTCAGGCAGAGGTGGGACTTGAACCCAGGGTCTTCCACATCCTTACTCCCTCGCACCCAGGCTGCTTTGTGTGAACTTGCCTGAGGGGCCCAACCCAGCAGACCGGCCCAAGGGGTGCCTACCGGATCCGGCCCTGCACACGACTTGACCAGATGAATACCTGTCTCCCCAGTTTGCGAATTTCTCTGGGGCTTAGGCAGGAGATGGGTGTCCAGGTGCCCCTGGGGAGGGTACGGGGGGTAGGCAGCAGTGCGCATGCCCAGAGGCAGAAACATCTGTGCCTAGGAAACTTTTACTGCACAAACATAGGCACCAAGTGAGCTTAAGCACCTACAGCAGTTTTGTGCATCACAGTGGTCCTGAAGCTGGGGATTTAGGCACCTAACTCCTTTTGTGCACCTGGGTCTCAGTTAAGGCAAGAAGGATGCAGGCAAGTCCCTTAAAAGCTGCTACAGGCAATGTGCTACTTCCAAACATCCCCTTAGGAAGGGCCAGATTGTGGCATTCAGTCACTATCCCACCTTAAGGATGGTGCAGAGGCCCCCTGTCCCAGCGGGAGCTCTAAGACGGATTGTGGCTTCTGAGGCCATATTCCCGCTCTGTGTAAGGTGGTGGGGTGCAGGCTACTTTACCCTGGGAGATGCTGCCCCCTCTTCACTCCCAGCCAGAGCAGTGATGCATATGGCAGTAACAGCTTCCCTTCAGGGTGGAGAGAGAGAGAGAGAGAGAGAGAGAGAGAGAGATCATGAGCCAAAAGGCTCATCTCCACCTTAAACAGCCTGGGCGCTAGGACAGAACCCTGTGGGGTGCAGAAAGGGCAAAGGGGCTCTGGGAGGAAGCAGTGAAGAGGGCAGTTGAGGCGGGCTTGGTAGGTGGAGTGAAAGCCACAGTCAAACACTTGACAAAATAATTGATCTAACAGGTACGGCAGGGCTGATTTGGGATTCTAAATATTGATGCTAGGGATGGGATGTTAAAATCAAGGTGAGGTCAAATCCAAAGATGTTCAGATATTAACGCCAAGGTCACAGTTTATATTAAAGGTACATTTGTTTTTATAAACAGTAAGGGGTAAATCAATGAATGATAGGTGTTATGCACATTATGCCCCCGAATCATTTCCTGGAAGTGTTAACGATGAGGCAGTTACATTTTTGGACCAAACATTTGTCCCTTCATAAAATATGTTTTCACCTAAATCAAAATTTTCCTTTAGAAAATGTCAATTTCAGTGAAATGTTTCCATTTACCAACTAGAAGATTTGAAATGAGAAATTTCTAAAAAAAAATCAAGCAATTTTTTAAATGTTGGCATACAATAATTGAGTTTTTGGAAACTGAAAAAGTTCCCCTTTAAAAAAAAATCACAAAAATAAAAGATGGAGAGTTCCCCTTTCTCTCCATTTTTCTTCCCCCTTTCTTTTTCCCATTGAAAAAATTGGAAAACAGTAAGGAAAGGTCTGAAAGTGGGATTTTCCCCCAGCTGTTCACCCTTTTTACCTCCCTCTTTCTCCAGATTGTAGAGGGAGGAGCAAAAACCTAAAAAGAACCCTGAAACTCCAAAAGAAAAACTGCAACATTTCAAATCAAAGGAATAAAATTTTATTTTGACATTTGAAGATTAAATGAAGCTTTTCATTTAGTTTCTAAATGAAAATTTCCATGGAAATAGGAAAAGGTGGATGAAAATCTCTCAGCTGAAAATCTGTGAAGTAAATCCCCCTCTGCAATTTTCCACAGGAAAAAGTGTTTTTCCCACCAGTTCTGGTTATAAGTAATTTTTGCCTCTTGGGCTCTTGAACTGTCTATAACAAGTGACTAACCTTTTATTAAAATCTCTATTAACCATTTATTAACTTTTTTATAAACTACTTATAAATGTACCAGTGCTATAAAGTGTAACTGGGATGTGCTACATCCTGCTTGTGGCTCTGAGCAAGTATCCCAAAACTATTTAAAGCTTGTACATCATAATTCAGTTGACATTACTTCCTCATGACCTGGGATTGCCATTGTGATGTTTTCACATTGCACCTCAATGGCATGACACCGTACCCCACACTGACACTCTGTCCCTCTCTAGTGGATAGCCCTTCCATCTATGAGCTTTTGTGGAACTGATCTTTATGCTCAAGCTGTAGAAGACTCATGGTTTTGGATCCAAAGGGACTGGATTCAGTCCCCAGAGTTGTGTTGCAACATTTTGATGTGATGAGTTTGCTTGGGGAAAAGAAATTGAAAGTAGAAACACTAACTAAGCCTGCACTCTCTGGGTGGGGTCTTTGCGTGCAGTGCAAGGCGACAGTCCCATTGTAATGGAATGTTGGATTATGATGGCTGCCAAAACGAAGTTCAGACTTCTGAGTTCAGTTCTATGAACTAAAATGAATCTGTCTTGGACTTTCACCAGAAAGGTTGGCCCATCTCCAGTTACATCCTCCACTCAAAAAAATTTCAAAAATTGTCTGTGAGTGCAACAATTTTTACGCGGCTGTCACACCAATGAGCCACCCGATAGCTATTCAAGTTTAGCCATGTTCCCAGGGCTCTGCTGATATGGACTCTGCTAATACAGAAACACGAAAGTAATCAAAAACAAACAGTTGCAATGCCATCTTCATTTTGGCTCAGATGAAAATACAGTGGGGTGGAAATGAGCAATGTTTGCCAAAAGGGAAAAGAAATACTGGCAAGGAGACATGTTTTTTGCTAGCTTCTAAAATGGTGAGGCAAAAACAATGAAAACCAACCAAAATATCTGCCCTTTTCAACCTGTGGTACATTAGAATTCATGCATAATCTCACGGCGGGGAGACTGTAGAAATTACAGGTAGGAGTTTGTAGGTGGCATTTTACAGGTAGCAAATGTCTAACACTAAATGTAATCTAGATCTGATTTTTACAGCCACAACTGAAACACTGCCTGAGCCTCTGTGCACATTTTGTATGAAACTCAGGGCCGATGGGCAGATTGTTAATTTCGGTCATCAGCCCAATGGGATCAGAGAAACCTGGCAGCAATAATCTAAAATGGATACCAAGAGGAAGTGGGAATAAAAAACAGCTGTATGAGCAAACACTGGCAAATATTAGCAAACATTTGTCAGTATTTTCTCCTGCTACCCAGCAAAATGCAAACTCGAGCCAGTATTATAGAGTATGTCTATACAGCAAAAAGCTGGGCAAGGGGGAGCATCCCTAAACTGGCATACCTAAACTAGCTTGAAACCAGCTAATGCAGGTAACAATAGCAGTGAAGACAGCACAGCATGGGCAATACAAGTCCAATATGGACCCTCATTCACCCACATTGTTTTAACTGCAGTTATCATACTAGCTGGACCCAGACTAGCCCATGCACAGCCCTTGGTGGGTAGAATACTCAGAGAGAGGGGATTTGGAATTCTGCTGAAATCAATACCAGAGCAGGGATGGAAGTTGTGAGTTACAACCATTGTGGCTGAGATTTTCAAAGGAACTGAAATTCAGTGGGAGATGGGTGCCCAACTCCCTTAGGCCCCTTTGAAAATCCCAATCTGACTACTTACTTTCTGCTTTGGTAGGCAATAGAGGCAATGGGAACTTGTTATTGATCTCAATGGGAGCAAGATTTTGCCATACCAATTCTTGCTTGTTTTGTTTGGGGGTGAGGGAGGCTCAATTTGGTTTTATTCATTTTCCAATTTTCTGAGTCAGTCTTAGGTCACAAGGTTTTATAGAGAAAAGATAGAAGTGCATTTAAACCATGTGATGTTCCCTTTCCAATCACTCTGAGCTTGCCAGTTTACTTGTAAAATTGGTACTAGAGCTGCTGGACAAAACAAGAGGCAACATTTCAGATGGTTCCTTAGTACTTAAAGGCCAAAATTCAAGTGCTGTCGTCTACATTTCACCACCCAAATTTGCAAATGTAAAGCACTGAGAGAATTCACTGGTTAGAGAACTATTCCCTGTATATGTAGAGCCAGTGGTTAACACCCATATTTGGGGCTATGCTTCAGAAGTCATTGAAATATTTCAAAGAAGAAAATTCTTGTTGAAAAATTTCAACAAAACTACATTTTCCATGTGAAAATATCAGTTTCAATGAAAGCTTTCAATTTTCCAACTGGAAAATTCCAGGTGAACTTAAATGTTCATTTTGACTTAAAAATGGGGGTGCAAACGCCCCATTCTCCCTATTTTTCCAACTATTTCCAGGAGGGTAAAAAAAGATTGGAGTAAAACAAAGGTGGAGAAAGGGGAAAATTCAAGGAGAAATCAAAATGTTTTGGTTTTCCAAAAATCAAACCCATATTTGGAGTCAAATTAATTTTTATTTAGAAGTGTCACCTCAAACCAAAAACATTTATTTTGAAATGTTCTATGGAAAACTGTAACAGAGCCCAGCTCCTGTTTAGGCCCTAAAATAAGTAGCCAAATAGTAAAAGGAGCTGAGCACTAGAGCTGTCCAGAGAATAAGAATTCCATTTCCTGACACCTTTGGAGGGTTTGAAATTAGTTTCCATCTTGCATTGGACTAAATCCCAAACCTTTCAAAACAGAGTTGAGTCCAAACAGCAGTTGTCAGTCTGATAAGCTCAAGTTTTTGACTTGGGTGTCTCTCCCCCCTCTGGTCAGATGTGACCAGAACACCCTGGACTCAGAAACCTTCTAGTCAAAATCAGTACGTCTCCAAAAATTGTTTCAGCTTTGGCAAAACTCCATATTGCAACAAACTCAGCACCCAACATGCTGACCTTTTCAACATCTGCCCCTCATTGTAGGGAAACAGCCCAGGAGAGGCTGTACCAGTTCACATTACTAGAATTAGTTAAAACATTCAAACTTTTATACATCCTGGTCTTGTATTGTATCTACACCCAAATTTCTACAGCCAACTGAAAAAGGGGGATTTTTTTTACAAAACATTTTTGAAAATATATGACACTGATAAAATATGCTAATTATCCATTTATTATGCAAAAAAGGTTCTTTACAGGTCAAGGTTTGTGTTGCAACTTAGGCCCCCACATTCAAATATGAGGTGCCTAATTCTCCATTGCTTTGCACTTTGTGTAGTCATTTTCACCTGTGCAAACTGAGAGCAAAGTAGGTGTAAAACTCTCCTTTCTGATTTGGAGGTATGGTTATACCCACTACTGTACAAAGGGCAGGGCAATGGAGAAATACAATCCACAGTGGTGTTTAGGCACTGCGATGGGTGTTCACCCCACACAAGTCCAGAGGAGGTTAATATGAGCCAGAAGGGTTGGACTCACCCCTGCAGCACCTCCTACTGGCACATCTGGGAATTAGCTTGGTCCTCTGCAGGGCACCCTCTGTGGGTGGTGTCCCATCCATCGTCTGTTCCCCTCTTGGTGTCAGGACCCACATTGTTCCCCACTCGGCAGCATCCTCTTCAGGACACTGCCCATTGCTCTAGTCTCACCCCCTTCCAGGGGGTCTGGTGTTATCAGCAGTCCTCCATCTGTACCTGTTCTAGTGTCCAGCGGCAGCCTCAAAGTCTAGCCCCTTCGTCACAGTGGCTAGCCACAGCCTGTATCAGGCCATGCTCCTCCTCAGCCAGGTGTATTACTGAGGGAGACCCACACCCATCTGCTACTCTGGGTCCCAACCTAGGGACCCTCTAGTGGCAACCTCCCTGCCCTCCTTCTCTCCCCTTGTCAGACTTTGTCCCTGTGCACCCACAGCTTGAGGTTTTTCTTGCCTAGAGCTTCCCAGCACTGCTCTGGCTAAGGTGCTGGTCTCCTGCTCCAGAGACAGACCTTCCCCCCTATGAAGGTCTGGGACAGACTACCTGTGCCTCTCCTAGGCAGCCTTTATATAGGGCCTAGCCAGTCCTGATTGGCTGGCTCTAATCTCGGCCCTGATTGGCTCTCAGTAGGCCCTTCTCTAATTGGCTGTCAGCCCGCGCAGCTGTTCTGGCCTACTCTAGCCCTCTCTCTCATGGGGGGCTTGTGCCTGCCCACATCCGGGGTTTCCAATAAGAGCACAAGGAGCCAATTAACCTTATATGCCACACCTGGAGGGAAGCCAGGGATTGATAAAACTGAGCTGCAGACAAAGCTCAGCTGGGGGAGGGGCTGGGATAGGATTATAAAGCCAGGACATGAGAACAGGAGGAGACTGTGGGGGAAGGGGTGTGGAGTTACTCTCCAGAGGGAAAGGGAGTAGGTCAGGGACAAGGGGGAAGCCTAGGGGGAGAGTAAGTCTAGGGATCTTGCCCTGGACTAGGGAGTCTGACAATTGGCCAAGAGGGGTGAAATAGCTGTGGGGAGCAGAGGAAACTTGGGTGATGAACCTAGAGATGGACCAGGAGATAGAGAGGTGGTGCAGGAAGGTGATGAGGAAAACCGCAACTGAGACTGAGCAGACATGGTTTGCTAGTCATAGGGGCCCTGGGCTGGAACCATGAGTTCTGGGTGGGACCAGTTTTTCCTACCAGCCCCTGGGAGGAGGCACAGGACCTAGAGGTGAAACAGACCATGTGAGATAGCCTCCAGACAGCTTGTCTGATGGGATTTTGATACCCTGTAAGGGGGGGACTGTATAGTGACCTGGCCAGAGGGCTGAGTCACAAAGAGGGAATACTGTGAGTTGTGAAAAGAAAGAGGGACTGCAGTGTGAGCCCCCGCTGACAGGGGGCACCAGATGGGGCAAAAGCTAATTCCCAAACCTAGCCACAAGGAGGTGCAACTGTGGTGAGTGGAGCCCTTTACACGCACCTAATGCCTATTGATTTCAATTGGCGCTACACAAATATCTACCTTGGGGGATCAGGGCATCCTCCACCCTTCTTGAAAAACACACACTCCCAAGTCCTGGGTACAGTAATAACCCAGCAAGTTGTCGTGGTGCTATGCATTTACAGCACTAGACAGCTAAGGAAAGTCCACTAGTGACTCCAGATTTATCCCAACATAAATGAACCGAATTTGGCCTGTAGCGCTTTGGGGACACTAATGCAGCATCCTATGGTAATGATTTTATAAAGCAAATGTCGTTGCAGAATGAATATGGGCGCTAAAGGGGTTGAAATGGAGTAGATGCTTATCATAAATGTAAATGTGTCCTTTATCATCCCTGCAAGCAACAAATAAGATGAAAATTCTCCTATCCTTAAAATAGACACCTGGCTCTAGATCAGGGGTTGGCAACCTTTCAGCAGTGGTGTGCCGAATCTTCATTTATACACTCTAATTTAAGGCTTCGCGTGCTGGGAATACATTTTAACGCTTTTTAGAAGGTCTCTCTATCAGTCTATAATATATAACCAAACTACTGTTGTATGTAAGGGGTGGCCTGCTGGGACTCCAGGCCCGAAAGCAGGTTGAACAAGGGCTGGAAACCAAGATTGGCAGCTGTGGTGAGTGGAGTAGGTGGCTGGTAGGCCTGAGCAGGGCTGGAGGCCTGGACCCTGTCTGCAAGGGAGCCTCCAACCAGAAGCAAGATGAGTGGAGCTGCACGGTAGAGACCCCTGCTGGTGAGGGGCCAGCAGCCAGAACCCCAGAGCAGCGACTGGCTTGGCCTGCCGCCACTCTGGGGTTTCTGCCCCCAGCTCCTGCCAGCTGAGGTCTCAGCCCGCTGCCAGCCTGGGGTTCCTTCACCCAGGCTGGCAGCGGGTGCTGAATTGGACCCACGGGGACCCCGGCTGGCAGGAGCCGGCAGCGGGAACTCCAGAGCGGGGCGGGCTGAGCGGCTCAGCCCACGCCGCGTGTCAGGAAAAATTGGCTCGCGTGTCAACTTTGGCACGCGTGCCGTAGGTTGCCGACCCCTGCTCTAGATCTTTTCATTTTTATCTGCTGCTGCTTTTATCTCTTTTCATTTTAAAACCCTTCCAATGCTTTAACAATGTAACACGTGTTGGAAAGAACCTGCCCTTTTCTGGAAAAAGGAATGCAGGCCAGCAAGAATACGATATAGCTAAAGAACTGGTTACCGATCATTGCTTCTAGACACCGTAAATGTACAGAGAGGAGGCATAGCTTCCTTCAACCTGTGCTATTTGGACTGTTGCTTGGATAAGCTGAATCCACTGAGTGTTTGTTGAACAAGCTATCACACGCAGAAGTGCTCATCGGGATTTTATGGAAATCAAGAGGAGGGACACAGTAGCGCATAGAAAACACATGCGTAGCTCACAGATGCCAACGGCAACTCTTTTTGATAGGCATCTCTGCTTCCGGATTCAACTCCCGCACGCTGCACTGGCAGAAATGACTGAAAGATGATGTGAAGAATATAAACCCAGGTTCAATCAACTATTTGGAGATGGGTAAATCCAGCCCCGGGAGAAAGCTGTGAGAGGGTTTCTGACTTTTAAGCAATGTTCATTAAATGTTAAATAATGGAGTTTTGCCAATGCTGTCAGAATTGAATACTGCTAAGCTGTAAAACCTGCTTTCCAGTCCCACATACAGTGAAGCACACTGAAATAAAGACCACCTTATGGGAATATATTAAAGAATATATCCCTCGGTCAAACCCTAATATCTTCAGGTTTAGAAGAAGGTGGTGAATCCTGCTGAAATGAATGCTTGTTTAAGGACTAATATGCCTGAAGGAATAATTTCCTATGCACTTAGAGCTAAATTACATGTTAAAGTGCTAGGCAGGTAACAAGTCCTGAATTCTACTTAGTCAGATTTAATCTTGTAGTAAGTATTTAGCATATGTAATGTTTCAGAATGACCTTCCAATTAAACCCTCGTCATTTGGCATATTATTAACCTGCATGGAGACTTAAAAAAAAGGAACAATAAAAAGACAGCCAAGCAGTGAGGAGAGTTGAACATAGACTATGCCCTAGTCCAGATGAAACTGGATTCCATCCTAGCCTGAAGTGTCCTTTTAAGGGGTAGTCTTGAGCTTATGGCTGTAACAGCCTGGGGGCCCTGTCACGCCGTTGGGCTGGGCTATAGAAATGGGAAAGGAAGCTGACTGAGCAAGGGGGACCAGAAGCCATGTTGGCTGCTACAGGTTCCAGGCCTCAGGTTGCTAGCCTAACTTGGGCCTTAGAGAGTCTGGTTTTTCTAACTGGAAGGAGGGTTGTTCTGACTCAGGGCTTTAAGCTAAGGGCCTTATGAACTAGGTAAAGTGGGTCCTCCCCTGACCTGATAGCTAAGGGAGGAAATCTGCGTTCTTCCTAGAATATTAAGGAAACTAGTCACTCTGCTGGCTGGGTGTTGGTTTGGAGGCTTACTTAAAGGGCACATCTTTTTTCTGTTTGGGGTAGGCCTCTCCCTTCTTGGATCCTGGATATCCATAGAGGATCCTTGCCATGGGAGGCTTTTAAGAACAAGCAGAGTGCCCCAAGGGTCAGTCCTGGGGCCGGTTTTGTTCAATATCTTCATTAATGATCTGGAGGATGGCGTGGACTGCACTCTCAGCAAGGTTCAACAAGGACAAGTGAAGAGTCCTGCAATTAGGACAGAAGAATCCCATTCACTGATACAGACTAGGGACCAAGTGGCTAGGCAGCAGTTCTGCAGAAAAGGACCTAGGGGTTACAGTGGACAAGAAGCTGGATGAGTCAACAGTGTCCCCTTGTTGCCAAGAAGGCTAACAGCATTTTGGGCTGTATAAGTAGGAGTATTGCCAGCAGATCGAGGGACGTGATCATTCCCCTCTATTTGACACTGGTGAGGCCTCATCTGGAGTACTATGTCTAGTTTTGGGCCCCACACTACAAGAAGGATGTGGAAAAATTGGAAAGAGTCCAGCGGAGGGCAACAAAAATGATTAGGGGGTTGGGGCACATGATTTATGAGTAGAGGCTGAGGGAACTGGGATTATTTAGTCTGCAGAAGAGAAGATTAAGGGGGGATTTGATAGCGGCTTTAACTACCTGAAAGAGGATTCCAAAGAGGATGGATCTAGACCAGCTGTAGGCAACCTATGGCATATGTGCCGATTTTCAGTGGCACTCACACTGCCTGGGTCCTGGCCACCAATCCGGGGGGGCTCTGCATTTTAATTTAATTTTAAATGAAGCTTCTTAAACACTTTTAAACCCTTATTTACTTTACATATAACAATAGTTTAGTTCTATATTATAGACTTATAGAATGAGACCTTCTAAAAACGTTTAAATGTATTACCGGCACGCGAAACCTTAAATTAGAGTGAATAAATGAAGACTCTGCACACCACTTCTGAAAGGTTGCCGACCCCTGATCTAGACTGTTCTCAGTGGTGGCAGATGACAGAACAAGGAGTAACGGTCTCAAGTTGCAGTGGGGAGGTTTAGGCTGGATATTAGGAAAAACTTTTTCACTAGGAGGGTGGTGAAGCACTGGAATGGGTTACCTAGGGAGGTGGTGGAATCTCCTTCCTTAGAGATTTTTAAGGTCAGGCTTGACAAAGCCCTGGCTGGGATGATTTAGTTGGGGATTGGCCCTGCTCTGAGTAGGGGATTGGACTAGATGACCTCCTGAGGTCCCTTCCAACCCTGATATTCTGATTCTATTCTATGAACAGGTTGGACAAACACCTATTAGGGATGGTCTAGGTTGACTTGTACCTGCCTCAGCAAGGGGGGCTAGACTAGATGGCCTCTCAAGGTCTCTTCCAGCCCTACATCTCTATGATTCTATACATATCTGATTCAGATGTTTGGCTAAAAACAGTTAAGTCAATTTTCCTGGTTCGAATGTGTGTGCGTGTGGTGGGGTGGGGTTCAGCAGTATTGATCACATGACTGGGGCTCAGATGATGATTGGTAGGATGGATGGTAGCAGTGATGCTACTTTGGTCATTCTCCTTCCCCACCTCACCCCCTTTATATCTCTCTGATGTAGGTGAAGGTCACCCAAAGCTTTGGATGGGATTCCCATTGGGGTAGAGTTTATATAAAACTGCAGTCTAAACATCTTATGAAAGGACTGAAGGGGAACGAGCGGTCCAGAGGCACTTTTCCCTTCTGCGAACTTTTCTTTCCTCCCCTACTGATGCCCACCATCGTCACTAACTCCTTGTCAGACCTTGTAGGGGTCTCCCGGCTTCCAAAATTGAAAGAATTCAGCAAAGATAAGGCCACTTCTAATTTCATCCCCGAATGTCCAGAGGAAGCTTTATGGCTCCCAATATGTAGACTGCAGACACAGGAGGTCAAGGCAGTCGAACTGAACAGGAGTCAAAAAGCTGTGACTAGCCAACTGCCTTGTCACAGTGTCCAATGGAGGCAGCTGGGGTCTGAGCTGCCATTGGTCTAGAACACCCCTTTCTGGTGGGTTGTGTTCTGGGAGGTTCGCTGGGGCTGAGACCTCTGCTTGTGTGCAAAGGTGGCGGCCATTTTGTTCTGAGAGTGTTGGTGTCCCAGGCAGAAATACACACCGTACTCTCTCAAGAAGACTTGAATGTCCTCGTTCTCTTCATTTCAAAAGTCATGGTGACTGAAACTATTTTAAAGCACACAAGAAGTAGCTGTATAGCATCCTGCAGCCTCGATCCTCCTCCCACATTTCTCACGCCCACAGGGCCTCGCCATGCAGCCCAAGGGTTCCCCTCAGACGCATGCAGGAGTATGTCATTGGAGGCCCAGATGGGAGGCGCATGAGGAGTGTTGCGGAGGTAAGGGAGGGGCTGCGAGAGTGCTCTATGTCTGTGCATATTTTAATAGCTAAGGTGCTCGTAGATCGTGCTCAAGAATGTCTGGCATAGTTTCTGGGGTTTGTAGGATCAGTAGAACTTGTGATGGGGAAATAACTTTGTCTGCACAACTCTTTTAACCAGTGGTGTGAAGGATGGTTATTCTTATTTGGCGTATGCAGTCCGGTCAAGCCCAGCCACAACATTCTCCTCAACGATGTTCAAGACACACAGACCTCCAGGAAGTTGAGTCATTTTGCAGTCCTCAACAATATGTGTCATAGAATCAGAGAATACCAGGGTTGGAAGGGACCTCAGAAGGTCATCTAGTCCAACCCTCTGCTCAAAGCAGGACCAATCCCCAACTAAATCATCCCAGCCAGGGCTTTGTCAAGCCGGGCCTTAAAAACCTCTAAGGAAGGAGATTCCATCACCTCCCTAGGTAACCCATTCCAGTGTTTCACCACCCTCCTAGTGAAAAAGTGTTTCCTAATATCCAACCTAAGCCTCCCCCACTGCAACTTGAGAGCATTGCTCCTTGTTCTGTCACCATGGTTGGTGGATGCCCAAATTGACATTGTGGACTGTCTCTAAAACACCACCAAAATTCCGCTGCAGCACAAATTCCATGTCCAGTACAAAACTGGTTCAGAAAGCTCCGCTGCCTTCATAGTAAAGCAAACATGCTGAGTGGGGTCTGAGACAAGATAATTGTTTGTCACTTTCTCTGCGGACCATGAAGCTTGCCATGCGTCCTCTACTGTAAATCCCTCACACAGTAAACTTATCCACAATGGGCAATGTGAGGGCAGATGAACATGTGGTAGACTAAACAGGTCTTTAATTAATGGTAGATGTGGCATATCATGTAATTTTGTCACGAGCTATGCTACGTTTTCCTCTCTGTAACCACTGGGTGGAGCAATATTGCAGAGAACCGGTAACCATGGTAGAGGAGTAGACTTAAGTGTGGTTGAAATAATACTCATAGTGCAATTAAGTTGTACATAGATCATCTTTGTGGAGACAAGTGAGTCCATACTGGAGTGCAATACTCCATTGCTGAATAACAGAGTGCCAAGGCTGAAGTGCATAACATCTGGGCATCAGCACCCCACGTCTTTCCGGTCAGTTTTCCAAGCAGGTTGTTGCACTGTTTGACCTTAGTTGCTGTCTTTGTTAGATGGTCATGCTATGTGAGAGTTCTATCCAATGCGATGCCTAGATACATCAGGTGTGAGTCATGCTTTATTTATTGACCGTTGAAAACTATGATCACCTCTCTGCCCACTCGTGCATGATGTAAGTGGAAGACACTCGACATAGTCTTGCTTCCACTCAGTATCAGGCAGCACCGACTACAATCATTGGCCACAGCCACCATATCTGCGTTCTTTGACACACTTGGGAGTGTTCTGAAGTGTGACTGAGTGCTGAGGCATTTATCGTCTGCATAAACAAGCTTGAGAGACCCAGTATATGGTAAGTCACTCGAATGTAAGTTGAATAACCTTGGAGTTAATACTGATCCTTGTGGGCGGCTGTTCTTTTGGTGCCTCCAAGCACTTGTTCTATCACCAATATGCACAGGGAAATGGCACTTTCTCAAAACCAGAGCCATCGTCACATACTAACCAACTTGGCTTAGTTCTAGACAATTTCATCAATTTGTTGGGTAAGGGACATGCATGTTGGCCCAGAGGAGGATACTGGGACAGGGAGTCAGAAAGAGGTATTTTAAGGGGGAGGAAGACTCAGACAGAAGGCTGCCTAGAGGAGGTGGCCCAGATGGAGATGCTGAGAGGGAGGGAGGCAAAGATGTGGCTGTACTGGGGGGCTGGGGGAGGAGGTACAGGTGCAGGAGGATTTCTGGGGGATATGGGAGAGGAAAGAGGGCCCTAAGTGGGTATAGGTTATTAGAGGAAGGGATCATAGGGATATTGGGAGGAGAAAGAATAATGTAGATCCTGACTGACTGAGAAGGGAAAAGTAGAAAACAGAGGCCAAAAGGAGACGGCTGGGGAAAATAGGAAGAGGTTGACAGAAGGACGGAGAGACACCACAGAGGGGAATGGGAAACAGGGAGGCAGTCGGGAAATGGGGACCATGGCCCCAACTCAGCCAAGCAGAAACTGAGCCAGTGACCTTCTCTCTCTACCCCCATCCACCTTTCCTTTCCTTGCTATGCTCACCGGCGTATCAATAATAAAACCAAGCACACCCAGAAACAATGAGAGATTTATTTGGAAACACCATTGACCACGTCACTGCATCTTAGGCTCTTCTAAGGCACCCTTACAAGAAACAGGCTCCTGACTCGGAAACCTCTGCACCTCCCCATCCTTGCGCTTTTGTTTGTGTAATAAACTAAATTTAGTAAGCTAACGAGTCATAAACCAAAGCTAAGTTAAAACAGATCCCAGGCTATTTTATATTGGAGTAAAGGCAGTGTACTGTCCATAGTCATTGTTGCTTCAGATGTATTGCAGAGATTGGTCTTTTGCCTTCATGCCTAGCATGACAAAGCTGTGCCATCAGTCACAACTGTGTGCCTGTTTAAACACAGGGCTACAGACCCTAATCAAGTCAGGGGCCTTCCTAAAAAAGGAAAGCTAAGCCTAGGGGAAGGAACTTTTCTGTCTTTTTTGATAGGTTGATCCATACGATGAAACAATTTCTCTAAAAACAGCTGTAAGACCTTGCGCTACACCCCTTTCTTTCGAGTTTTGGTATTCAGACCACCTGCCTTTGCACAGCTTTTTCTCCTCTCCCAAGCTGGTGGTATAATCTGTCTTGATTAGATGCTATGGCTCTGATATTGTTTCACATTCTTTTGATATTTGTCTTGTCATATCTACCTATTCATCCTCAAAACACTAACAATAGATAGAAGACAAGGCAGTGCATTTAGTGTGATATTTAAAGCCGTCTATGTTTTGATGATTTTACTTCATATTCTTCTTTCTGCAAATACATTCAAAAGAGAGAGAATACAGATGCCAGACCTGCAATCAAAACTGCAAAGACTTTTTTTTAAGTGGTCCACATAGTCTGGATTCATTGTAATCAACATGAATATTCCTAATGCGGAAGAGAAATCAAGGTACATTGATACAAATTCAATCTGGTATGTCTAGTTCTAGTCTAATCCGGCATGATCTTGCCCTAGTTTTTCTGATAGCATGACTACTTAGTTAACAGTTCAGGTACAATAGAGCCCTGCTTGCTTTACAAAGATCAGTAGAAGAGGTGTTCCCTTGGCAGCCCCTTACTAGCTGCAGTGAAATTACAATGCACCAAACCTCAGCTTCACAAAACCCACATTGTACTAGAATATGGTACAGACAAAGCCTGGGTCTGGATAAGAAAAATATACACCCCTGCAAACTATAGTTTGCCATCAGCAGGGGCAAGACTTGACTTATAAAGAAGGTGGATAGTATAGAATTGTTTGTACAGTTTCACAGTAACAATTACAATAGGTAAATCACAGCGTCGTTTCTTTCTCTATAACTGTTCCATACCAGGGGTTTGAAATGAAATTACAGGTAACCAGCTTAATTTGGAGACCAGGAAAGAACATATACTTTTTCTGATCTTCAAATAGTACAGAAAAAAGGAAATGAAGCTAAGCCGATATAATAGTTATCACATATATTTATACCTTATTATTAATTATGTGTAGGATCGGCAGAATTAGGGCTTTTTAATCTAATTTTTGATGGATGATATCAATGTTTATTTTTAAGCATTTTAAAAGGTTTACTTCTTTAAATGTTCACAGTTGTGCAAAATTATGGATTTTAAGCTTTTTTTTTTTTCTATTTTTATTGATTTTACATTTTTTCAGTTGTGAGAAATTATGAGGGAAGATCATAAGAAGAACAGCCAAACTGAGTCAGACCAGTGGTCCATCCAGGCCAATATCCTGTCTTCCGACAGTGGCCAAGACCATGTGCTTCAAAGGGAATGAACAGTGCAGGCAAGTATCTCATGATTTATCCCCTGTCATCTACTC
The DNA here is from genome assembly GCF_013100865.1 of Trachemys scripta elegans. NCBI lineage: Eukaryota > Metazoa > Chordata > Testudines > Emydidae > Trachemys > Trachemys scripta. Next base: position 7,479,745 of record NC_048302.1, read on the forward strand.
CAGTGGCTCTCAAACTTTCCAGAGCACTGTACCCCTTTCACGAGTCTGATTTGTCTCGTGTACCCCAAGTTTTACCTAGGGTGACCAGATGTCCCAATTTTATAGGGACAGTCCTGATTTGGGGGTCTTTTTCTTATATAGGCTCCTATTACCCCCCACCGCCGTCCCAATTTTTCACACTTGCTATCTGGTCACCCTAGTTTTACCACATTTAAAAACTACTTGCTTACAAAATCAGACCTAAAAATACAGAAGTGTTACAGCGCACTATTACTGGAAAATTGCTGCCTTTCTCATTTCCACCATATAATTATCAAATAAATCAATTGGAATATAAATAGTGTACTTACATTTCAGTGTTTAGTATATAGAGCAGTATAAACAAGTCATTCCGTTTGAAATTTTAGGTTGTACTGGCTTCATTAGTGCTTCTTATGTCGCGTGTTGTAAAACTAGGCCAATATCTAGATGAGTTGATGTACTCTTTGTGTACCCCTAGGGGTATGCGTACCCCTAATCGAGAACCACTGGTCTACTATCAGCTTCTGGCAGTCAGAGGCTAGGGACACCCAGAGCATGGGGTTGCATCCCTGACCATCTTGGTTAATAGCTATTGATGGACCTGTCCTCCAGGAATTTACCTAATTCTTTTTTGAACCCAGTTATAGTTTTGGCCATCAAACATCTCGTGGCAATGAACTCCACAGGTTGACTGTGTGTTGTGTGAAGAAATACTTCCTTTTGTTTGTTTTTAAATTTGCTGCCTATTGATTTCATTGGGAGACCCCCGGTTCTTGTGTTATGCGAAGGAGAAAATAACATTTCCTTATTCACTTTCTCCGCACCGTTCTTGATTTTATAAACCTCCTTCGTCGTCTCTTTTCCAAGCTGAAAAGTCCCAGTCCTTTTAACCTTTCCTCACGTGAAAGCCGTTCTTTTCTCTTAATCATTTTTGTTACCCTTCTCTGTAACTTTTCCAATTCTAATGTATATATTTTTAGAAGGAGTGACCAGAAATGCATACAGTATTCAAGGTGTGGTCATACAATGGATTTATATAATGACATTATATTTTCTGCCTTAATATCTATCCCTTTCCTAATGATTCCTAATATTCTGTTAGCTTTTTTGACTGCCGCTGCACATTGAGCCGATGTTTTCAGAGAACTATCCATGATGACTCCAAGATCTTTCTTGAGTGGTAACAGCTAATTTAGACCCCATCATTTTATATGTATAGTCGGGATTATGTTTTCCAATGTGCATTATTTTGTATTTATCAAAATAAAATTTCATCAGCCATTTTGTTGCCCGGTCACCCAGTTTTGTGAGATCCCTTTGTAACTCTTTGCAATCTGCTTTGGACTTAACTATCTTGAGTACTTTTATATCATCTGCACATTTTCCCACTTCACCGTTTACCCCTTTTTCCAGATCATTCATGCATATGTTGAACAGCACTGGTCCCAATTCAGATCCCTGGAGGGCACCACTATTACACTCTCTCCATTCTGAAAACTATTTATTCCTACCCTTTGTTTCCTGTCTTTTAACCAGTTACTGATCCATGAGAGGACCTTTTCTTTTATCCCATGACAGCTTACTTTGCTTAAGAGCCTTTGATGAGGGACCTTTTCAAAAGCTTTCTGAAAGTCCAAGCATACTTTATCCACTGGATAACCCTTGTCCACATGTTTGTTGACCTCCTCAAAGAATTCTAATAGATTGGTAAGGCATGAGTCCTTTTAGAAAAGCTGTGTTTGAATCTTCCCCCAACAAATTGTGTTCATCTATGTGTCTAATAATTTTTTTCTTTACTATCATTTCAACCAATTTGCCAGTACCGAAGTTAGGCTTACTGGCCTGTCATTGCCAGGATCACCTCTGGGAGCCTTTTTTCAAAAATTGGTATCACATTAGCTATCCTCCAGTCATCTGGTACAGAAGCTGATTTAAGTGATAGGTTATATACCACATTTAGTAGTTCTGCAATTTCATATCTGAGTTCCTTCAGAACTGTTGGGTGAATGCCATCTGGCCCTAGTGACTTAATATTGTTTAATTTATCAGTTTGTTCCAATCAGTCAGATGATATGGGTGGGGGGGTCAGACAATCATTATTTAATGGCAGTAGACGCTGAGATTCAAAAAGTTAAAGCTCTATAGCTGTTAAAACACATTGTCATCATCGCACATAAAAATATGTAAAATTAATATCCTTAAATCAAACTCTAAGATGTATTCCAGCAATATTTTTCTTCCCTTGCCTATCTGTGAATTTTGATTATCAATGGAAATATTTTTTCCATCGGTTTGTGTGAGTACAGTGACATTGTCGTTCACCAACATTTATTGATAAAAACTGAATCCTTCCAAGCATAATGATGTGTAATTCTCTTGTGAAACCCAAGTGAGATCAGGGCTCGATTGTGCTAGGGACCATGGAAATACATAGTGAGAATCAGTATCTGTCCTGAAGAACCTACGGTCTTAGTAGCCCAGACACACAAAAGATAGGAGGGGAAACTGAGATGAAGTGACTTGCCCAAGGTAACCCAGTAGGTCTTTGGCAGAGCTGGGACTAGACCCCAAGTCTCCCGCTTCCCAAGCCAATTCCTGGTGCACAGGGGTGACTCTAGCTTTTTTGCCGCCTCAAGGCTGCCTTCGGCGGCTTGCCTGCAGGAGGTCCCCGGACCCGCGGATTCGGCGGCATGCCTGCAGGAGGTCCGCCGGTCCCGCGGCTTCGGTGTACTTGCCGCCGAATTTCCGCTGAATCCGCAGGACCAGCGGACCTCCCGCAGGCATGCTGCCGAAGGCCGCCTGACTGCTGCCCTCGCAGGGACTGGCAGGGCGCCCCCTGCGGCTTGCCGCCCCGGGCACGCGCTTGGAGCGCTGGTGCCTGGAGCCGCCACTGCTGGTGCACATGATCGTACTGCCTTATAATGGCTGCTTGTTGGTGATAATTTAGAGATTTGATTTATTTCCCACTGCATTTGTATTATTCAGGTGACGGCAAGGCTAACCATATTTAAATGGAGATGACCTGCAGTAGTTTAAGACCCAGATCTGATACACACTTATCTACATGAATAACCTTCTGCACCAGAGTAATGCAGCCCTGTTGAGTTCAGTGGGCCTGCTCAGCATGTGCTAGAGTACCGGACGCACCACCTCTTGATCACAGCCTAGCCCCTAGTCAAAGAGACTTCTCACCTGAATAAAGGCTGCTCGGAGGTGGAAGAACTATTGGTAGGGGTTTGCAGGACTTTCCCCTGACTACTCTTGGAATCGTCTCAAGGTAACTGCCTCAGCTGGGTAAAGAACAGTTTGTGTCACTCCTTGGAAGCCCTAGGTTAAGCTCTCAGTATTCTGGGGGATACTCTTGGGGCTAAAACAGCCCCTGGTGTCCATTAGAGCAGCCTTGGGATTATTCTGATTGATGGCAGCTTCCCAATGGCTATCTAAGGGCTGCTTCACTGTTGGAAGCAGTCCAGAATCTCCATCCAGCAAAGAGTAAGGGAGATTCCCCCACCCAGCCTAACACACCTTCTCCTGTTCTCAGACCCACCTCCAGCAGCACTGAGGCTTGCAAGAGGACCTGTTCAGGCCTGCTTACCTCAACACTTTGCTGTGCCTGCACTGGGGCAGGTCTCGCCCACCTCTCTGTGGCACAGTGTCCATCGCTGTACACGGCTGGAGTGGCCCATAGATAACAGGGCTGGAAGCAGAATTTATCCTCTAGTGTTTAAGGTAAAGATTCTGGAAAACTGACTGCAGGTGCAAAGGCTAAGTGCCATCAACAAAAAACAACCTGGCCCCATTGCCACTCTGTGCCTCAGTTTCCCCATCTGTAAAATGGGAATAATGATACTTGACATGCTTTGAGATAGACAGATGAAAAACACTAGATAAGTGCTAAGGACTATTACTATTTAAAAGGCCCATTCTGCACTCATTATTCAGACGGGGAAATACTAGCCACTCTGATGGTGCCCTCCTCTGTTAACATGCCCGGCGTGATCCTTTTTGTCCATTGCCTGATCAGAACTCAGTTGAGAGAAAGGCCCCAGACTGCAGGTTCCTACTGGCGGGCTGATGTTCAGACCATCTCAAACAAGAAATTGACCTGTCGCGTCCAGTGAATGAGATTTTTCCTCTCCCTGTGTTGGGTTACGTTGGTGTCAGCCAGTCCAGCTCGAACGACATACCCTGACACAATGCACTAAGAAAGAGAGCTAAATTCAAGGGGTTTCGCAGAGAGGGCCAGACGAGTCCTCCGCACAGCAGAACGGAACTGCCATACTGAACCCGGCAACAAAGCACATCTATTTTTCTTTTTTCCTATGTGCTCACGCTGAGACAAACGAGAGACATAAAGCGTAATGGTCCATTATGTCATTGGCAAATGGGAGATTTGGCTTTCCAAGGCCTGAAATCAGTTGCTTGCATGAAATGAGCAGTGTAGCTTTAAGAGATCATGAGCTCTAATCAAGCGTCTTATTTTTGCACACAGCATGAATAAAACTTCAAAGGCTTGAAGGCAGAGGGGGTGAAAAAAAGACCAAGCGCACATTCTCCCATCCAACGAAACCTCTGTGCCTGCCAGAACCATTTAGTGGATCTGCTAAACAGCTTTGTTAAGGTGTTTATCCCTTCAAGACGGTTCATAACTGAGGGCATTCAGGGGTATAGAAATGAATTCAGACTACGCCAAGCATGCAGGACAATGTTTCCCAGCCAGACACAATGTAGCAGCTCATCTGCATAATCCCTCCATCCTGCTTGAGATGGAGAAAAAGGAAGAAGTGGTGGATACTGGCATGTCAACCCTGACAGCTTTATTAAAGCATAAAGTGCACGGCTGGGCCTTGCTACTTCAGCCCGACCAGGCACTCAGATCTGTCTGAGGAGGACTGCTTGGCTCCAGTTGGGGAACCTGGAAAGGAATGAGGAGAGGCAGAAAGGATGCAGGAGGTTTCTTCCTTCACTCTCCACAGAGTGCTACGTTTGCCTATACTCCAGGTTGCCTTTCCCCTCCACCCGTTAATGACACGCCAAGCAAAGATAGCATCATGCTATGAGTGAGTAGACAGCAGCACTTAAGGTGAAGTGTAAAATCTATAGTGCATAAGCAAAGAATCCAGGGGCAGATTTTCAAAGGAGCTCAGCTCCATTGAGGCACCTCAATGAAGACGCTTGGTTTTCAAAACAGCTCAGGAAACTAGCAGCTTCCATTGTCTTCAGTGGCTACTGGGTGCTCAACCTTTTTGAGAATCGGGCTGTTCAAAAGCACAATGCAGCCTTTGTCGGTTGCATAGGTTGTTTTGAGCATCCTGTGAATAAGCCTTTCTGTTCTTCAGTGTAAATTGTTGTGCTGGGTTCGGTCACAGAGATCCCCTGGGGACCTCTGATGTGCTGAAATTACCTCTGAGCCTGCTTTCCCTGCTAGCTTGAGACTTCAGAACCCTGCCTTGTTGAACCAGACACGCTAGCCTGCTGCAACACAGACCCAGGGCCTGGACCACGCCCCCAAAGCTTCAGACTTTAACCGAAAACTGCTCAGCAGGTTACCTATCTCCAGCACCCAGACACCCAGCTCCCAATGGGATCCAAACCCCAAATAAATCAGTTTTACTTTGTATAAAGCTTATACAGGATGTGACAGACCCAGACCAGTGGGGTACAGGAGTCTGGTAGAGGGCAAATATACTGGTCACTGGATGAGTAGTTTTCTTTTCCCTGAGTGACCAGAGCAGGGGCTGCACTAGAGTAATCAGGAACCTGCTAGAACCAGTTAAGGCAGGCAGGCTAATTAGGACACCTGGAGCCAATTAAGAAGCTTCTAGAATCAATTAAGGCAGGCTAATCAGGGCACCTGGGTTTTAAAAGGAGCTCACTTCAGTTTGTGGTGCGAGTGTGAGGTGCTGGGAGCAAGAGGTGCAAGGAGCTGAGAGGGAGAGGGTGAGGGTGTGTTGCTGGAGGACTGAGGAGCACAAGCATTATCAGACACCAGGAGGAAGGTCCTGTGGTGAGAATAAGGAAGGTGTTTGGAGGAGGTCATGGAGAAGTAGCCCAGGGAGTTGTAGCTGTCATGTAGCTGTTACAGGAGGCACTATAGACAGCTGCAGTCCACAGGGCCCTGGGCTGGAACCCGGAGTAGAGGGCGGGCCCGGGTTCCCCCCAAACCTCCCAATTGACCTGGACTGTGGAGTCTTCCAGAGGGGAAGGTCTCTGGGCTGTTCCCCCAACCCACATGGTGAATCTCTGAGGCAAGAAAATCCGCCAATAAGCCCAGGACCCACCAAGATAGAGGAACTTTGTCACAAGGATAAACTCATAAATTGTCTGCCCTCTATAACACTGATAGAGAGATATGCACAGCTGTTTGCTCCCCCAGGTATTAATCACTTATTCTGGGTTAATTAATAAGCCAAAGTGATTTTATTAAGTATAAAAAGTAGGATTTAAGTGGTTTCAAGTTATAACAGACAGAACAAAGTAAGTCACCAAGCAAAATAAAACAAAACATGCAAGTCTAAGCCTAATACATTTTGAAATTGTTTACAGATAATATCTCACCCTCAGAGATGTTCCAGTAAGCTTCTTTCACAGACTAGACTCCTTCCTAGTCTGGGCCCATCCTTTCTCCTGGCACAGTCCTTGTTAGTTCCAGCAGACATCTTAGGTGGTAAGCAGGGGCTTTCTCATGACACTAGCTCTTTCTTTGTCCTGCTCCACCCCCTTTTATAGCTTTGGCTCAAGGCGGGAATCGTTTGTCTCTCTGGGTCCCCACCCCTCCTTCTAAATGGAAAAGTACCAGTTTTAAGATGGATTCCGGTATCAGGTGACATGATCACATGTCCTGTGAGACCCCAGCCTCCTTTCTTCCTGGGCTGGCCCACAGGTACACAGGAAGGTCTGCAAGTAAACAGAGCCATTTACAGGCCATTGATTCTGAAGCCCTGTTAATGGCTTCCACTTAATATGTTTACATCAGTAATACAAGTTTATATCTTATTCTCCTAACTTCAGACATAGAAATAATACATGCAAACAAATAGGATGAACAGACTCAGTAGATTACAAGCTTTGTAATGATACCTTGGAAGAGACCTTTTGCATAAAGCATATTCCAGTTACATCATATTCACATTCATAAGCGTATTTTCATAAAGCATACGGAGTTCAACATCACAATCATATTCTTGAATTTCCTTTTGGCTTTTGAGGAACATTACAGAACATTTTCAGCCAGAAAGAGACATCTATTTATTAGAGCTGAATGAATAATTTGCAATAAATAATTTATTCAAGGAGTTTAGGCTTCCTCTGCTTGCAAAGAGTTCCACAATCTGATTTGTTATTCAAATGTATGTGATGAATTTTCACTTTTTTATTATTTGATTCCATGGAATCCTAACTTAATCCCAGCTATGCAGCTTTGTTGTGATTGGTCAGAAAAGTCACTTACTATTGTCTCTGCTCCCTGATTGGATAAGTGCACAAATACATCCAGTGTGAATACTGGTTTGTATGAATTTAAAAATTGGTTTTGGTGAATATCTTTGCCAGTAAAACTCAATCATTCAGATGTTTTCAGAAAGCACCCATGAAAGGGAAGTGAATATAGAAAAAACAAATCCACCCATTCATTGTGCAGCAGCAGTCAAAAAAGTCAACAGAAGGATGGGAATCCTTAGGAAAAAGATAGATAATAAGACAGAAAATATCATATTGCCTCTGTATAAATCCATGGTACGCCCACATCTTGAATGCTGTGTGCAGACGTGGTCGTCCCATCTCAAAAAAGATATATTGGAATTGGAAAAAGTTCAGAAAAGGGCAACAAAAATGATTAGGGGTATGGAACAGCTTCCATATGAGGAGAGGTTAATAAGACTGGGACTTTTCAGCTTGAAAAAAGAGACGATTAACATTGGATTTGATAGAGATCTATAAAATCATGACTGGTTTGGAGAAAATGAATAAGGAAGTGTTATTTACTCCTCATAACACAAGAACTAGGGGTCATTAAATGAAATTAATGGGCAGCAGGTTTAAAACAAACAAAAGAAAGTATTTCTTCAGACAGTGCACAGTCAGTCTGGGAACTCTTTGCCAGAGGATGTTGTGAAGGCCAAGACTATAACAGGGTTCAAAAAAGAACTAGATAAATTCATGGAGGATCAGTCCATCAATGGCTATTAGCCAGGATGGGTACAGATGTAAAACCATGCTCTGAAGTGTCCCTGGCCTCTGTTTGCCAGAAGCTGGGAATAGGTGACGGGATGGATCACTTGACGATTACCTGTTCTGTTCATTTCCTCTGAAGCACCTGGCACTGGCCACTGTTGGTCTGACCCAGTATGACCATTCTCATGATCTAAAAAATGCCAATGCATATTGCTGCATATTTTTCTTTGCATGATTTATCCAATGCTATTGTTTATGGGGGATCATGATAGCAAGAGATGAGGGTTTGGGGGTGAGGGGAGGAAAATAGAACAAACAAATAGGAATATGGGATTTGCCATATTAGATCAGACCATTTGTCCATCACGCTGATGGCTCTTGTCTGGAGAGGGTGGATGGTCCAATGACTAATGTGCTGGATTAGCAGTCTGGGTTCTATTGTTGGTGTTGCTACTGACCTGCTTTGTCACATTGGACAAGTCACTTCCCCTCTGTTTGCCTTTCTACCTCTCGTCTATTTACATTGTAATCTCTTTGAGGTAGGGTGGGTCTCCTGCTATTTAAAATGGGGATAGTGAAGCTACCTCCTTTGTAAAGTTCTTTGACATCTACTGATAAGAGCCAGGTATTATTTATATGTGCAGCTAGACAAGAACATCTTGGAGGAGATTTCTGTGTGCTACTATAAGATGAATACTGTTGTCACGTGAATGATTATAATGGGCATGGGTCCTGCACCCTTTGAAGTGCATGGTAAAGCGTAGCAAAGCAGGATCAGGCACCGTAATTGCAATAGAAAACTCAGAGGAAGGTGTTCTTGCTCTTTAATTCACTTTGCCAAGTTTTCAATACTATATATGGGGGTATTTTCTTCTTGACTCTTTGCATGACCAGCTTTGAAGCATGGCATTGTTTACTCTTATTTTGTATAACTAATATGAAAAGAAAACAAAACACAGCAATTTTCCCATTACATCCAAACAAGTTTTTGCAAAACTGCCTTTTTATTAAATTGAATAATTTATTCCTGCTAGCATCGTTAGTTATTTTGGGTTCCGCTCTCTGCCGTATTTCGCTCTGTAGGGAAGAGTTCATTAAAAATGTATTTCTTTTGTTGTTCCACTGTCTAGCGAATGAATCCTTAAAAAGTAAAATGAGTAGTTTATTATTGCATTTAACTCCCGGATCAGAGATAATGTCAACACAAGGCTTAGGACAGAGCTGCTACGTAGCCCTTATTTTAATGTTTCTTTGCATTATCTATGACCACTTTAAAAATGTGTCTTGCCCCTGATATGATTAGATTTTCCAATAAACTACTTCTTATACCAGCTTATTTTATTGTTCGTGACAATGAAATAAGCCAACCAATTAACCCTTGGATCACTTCTGCGCTGGTCCATGATACAATGACAGAGATATGGGTTATACTATTAAACCTGACACCCAGCTCCTAAGACTGAGAAGGACTCTGAGGCAAGAATATGCATCTGTCTCGTGCCCCTTAATGTATCTTCCCAACACTCTGAGGGTGGTAAATCCTATTGCTTTGGCTACACTACAGCTTAAGTCGACATAAATTATGTCACTCAGGGGTGTGAATTAGCTATGCCCCCGAGCAACATAATTTATGCCAATGTAAGCGCTGGTGTGGACAGCGCTGGGTCATGGAGAGAGCTTCTGCCGACATAGCTAGCACCGCTTGCCAGGGCTGGCGTAGTTAAGCTGACGGGCGAGCTCTCTCCCATCGGCTTAGAACGGCTACATCGAGAGTTTACAGTGGAGCAGCTGCATCGGCGAAGCCGCGCTGCTGTAAATTGTCTAGTGTAGCCATAGTCTCTGACTACTAAAACTCAGAGGCCTAGAGCCACAAATTTCCATTAATTTCAGCTCAATTTGGGAACCTAAACCCCTTTGTGGATCTGGGCCAGAGAGACTACGTGACTTATCTAAAATCACACAAGTCTGTGGCCAAACAAGGACTTAAACTTGACCTAGTCCTTAATTACTGGCCCATCTTTCCTCTCTGACGCACTATAGGCATAGTCCTTTCGATTTCTGTGTGTAAGGTGCTACTCCAGTCCCTGAACTTTGCTCTGGGAGCTGTCAGAGCCACCACCCTGAGCCCATGTAGACTGGGGCCCATCCAGCCTTTCCTTTCCAGCCAGGGGATCTCCACAATATTTGATAATTGTTTCACTGGCACAGAGCTGCATGGAGCATGCCCTGCCCTCAGAGTCATTCACAGCAGGCACATGGCTGATAATGGTCTAGACGGACAAGGTGGGGGCGGTAATATCTTTTATTGGACCAAATTCTGTGGGTGAGAGACACAAGCTTTTGAGCCATACAGAGCTCTCCTTCAGGTCTGTGTAGCTTGGAAGCTTCTCTCTCTCTCACCAACAGAAGTTGGTCCAGTAAACAATACTACCTCACCCACTTTGTCTCTTTAATATCCTGGGACCAATATGGCTGCAATCATCCTGCACCCAGCAATGTTCTAGATCAGTGTTTCTCAAACTGGGGTCGCCGCTTGTTCAGGGAAAGCCCCTGGTGGGCCGGGCTGGTTTGTTTACCTGCCCTGTCTGCAGGTCCGGCCGATCGCAGCTCCCACTGGCCGCCGCTTCCAGCAGCCCCCATTGTCCTGCGGCGGCGAACCGTGGCCAGTGGAAGCCACGATCGGCCGGACCTGTGGACAGGGCAGGTAAACAAACCAGCCCTGCCCGCCAGGGGCTTTCCCTGCACAAGCGGCGACCCCAGTTTGAGAAACCCTGTTCTAGACCATCAGAGGCCATTGACGATCCCACCACCTAGCCCAGCAGTCATGACCTCAGTGTTTCTACCACAATATACAGGAACAAAGGTGTCAACAGCCATGTGTTGCCAAAAAAGAAAGTAACTGTTACCTCCCTGGGTTGATAGATGGGGAAACTGAGGCACAAAATCAAAACTTAGGTCTGGCAGGATAAAGGCACTTTTTAGGGGTGCCTGTGATCTCTTATTCCAGCTGCTCCTACCTGCTTCCATGTCTGTGTGACTCCTACTTCATCTGTTTCCCTTACCCAAGCTGCCAGGAGTGGGGGGATGGGTAGGACTACAGGAGACCAGATGGCCTCAAAGGGGACATCTCCCTTGCACAATTTTGGGACTGCAGGCATGCTGCAGAGCAGGGGTAGCCCCAGCAGGATCTTCTCTTTCCCTCCTGCCCCCTTTCTCTGTGTAGACTATAAGCTCTTTGGGGGAGGGGCCGGGCCTCTCACTGTGCATGGACACTGATTAGCCCAATTGGGCTGTGATTTCGGCTGAGATTTCCAGATGCTCCTGTAACACTAATACTGATCCTCCATCCCCCATCACCAGTCCACCACCCACCCTGTGCTGACAGTCCATCACCCTGAGCACGCTCAGAGCCAACCCGTGAAAGGAGAACGCAGATGGAACTCTGCATCCAAACACCGCCCCCATATTCCTCACCTAATCCACACAAAGGATGTTTGCCGCTACCGTTGTTGTTATCTCTAACCCAGACTGCACAACACAGCATCAAGCGATGATCTCCTGCGCCATCTGTGAATGGAGGGAGATTGCTACCACAGCTGCCAGGAAACTGCAGCAATAGTATTTGTTGGCCAACTCTCTAACACAGACACCAACACACAATTGTATGCAATCGTTTTCCAGGAACTAATAGCAACAGATTCACTAGAAAGCCCACCCCACGATCTGTTAGCTCCCCACCAACCAAAACTGATGCTAACGCATGCGTTCTATCCACCACCAGCACACATCAATGGACAAATGGGTCCCTAGAGCAAAAACCATCTTCAAAAGGGGCAGCGCTGTCACTACTTTCAGGACAGAAGCTCAGGACTGAGGTGGCATGGAGATCAAATGACGCTCCTTCTCTCTTGTCATGGTCCCTTCCAGCCAGGGGGCAGGGTGAGGGAGCACGGCTATCCCTTCACTTGCCCTGAAGACGTGCCTCTCCCACGTCCTACTTTCTCAGGGGATGTCGTTCATTTAATTCCCAAAGTTGCAGACATCCTGCCCCAATCTGATGCCCTTCCACTTTAATTGTTACAAATTATTTACCTCAGAAATAAAGAATCAGGACACTGAGGTGATAAAAACCATGACTTACACCAAGGGAAGCAATCCTCTGGTATTCTAAGTTCCCAGCATGAATGAGAAGGGCCCAACTACATAGAGAGGTGGGATGATCCCGTGCTTAGGGCACCAGCCTAGAATTTGGGAGGCCTGGATTCAAGTCCCTATTCTGCTAGACTTCAATGAGCAAATCACTTAGCCTCTCTGGCCTTTCCTTTCCCATCTGTATAATGGGGACAATAGCAATCCCCTAACTCACAGGCTAACTTCATTACAAACTTTGAGGTGCGTAGATACTGGAGTAATGGGGCCAGATATGTCCCTAAGAGAAGCAAAATGCTTTTGATGCCCCTCTTTTGGGGTCTTTCTCACACATTGCTTTCCACATTTAGTCCCTGGCATGTTAAGAGATAGGTCTGGAATTCCAGTAGCCAGGGCTGTCTGTCTGTGGTACCCCAGCATATTCCGCTCTTTATCTCAAGTGAAATAACTGCAGCAAGCCAACGATTCACAGATCACCTGGTATGCAAATTTGTTTTCGTTCCCCTATTTCATAATCAATGAAAGGATACAAACAAATGCATTTCCCCGTATAGAATGTCTCTCTGGGGAAAGCACAAGACCAGTGGCACAGCATTTCTTCTTGAGATAGATGGGTTAATACTGAAATACTGATGTCTTTCATGAAGAAAATTCAATACTGCTCATCCATTTTAAATCTTATTTTCCCTGACACACAACACAGTCGGCTCAACAGGGGAAGAATCATTGATTTATTTTGCTAAGGTGTAAAAAACAAAAAGATCATGGGGGAGTATAGCTATTTCCTCTCTCTCTCATGTCTTCTGTACCTCTGCTCCCGTTTCCCTCTACATGGTCTCATCCCCACATGGATTAAAAGGAGACCAAAAGGATGCACCTGCTGGTTGTATTTGATGGTACCCAAAACCACGGCTCGAAGGGTGTCAACTCAAGCTTAAGCAATAATTGGACTTGTAGCTATATATATGGGAGAAATGTGCTAGCCCTCTTGAATGCAGTAAAAGCATAGGGAATGCCACGCTGTATCAGACCAATGGTCCATCTAATGCAGTATCCTGTTTCCAACAGCAACCGGTACCAGCTCAGAGGAAGAATCTGTCCAACAGCGATTCTGGAACAGTTAGTCCTCAGGGGTCTCCTCTCCTAACACCCATTCGTATTATTACTTGTATTACAGTAGCGCCTAGAGGCATCTACTGAGATCCAGGGCAGGTCAACTGTTCTTGGGGCAGGCTTTTTAGAGGTCTGTTCATCCCCAATGAGCCCAGTCCATCAACTTGACCTAAAATGAGTCAATCAGTCCTTAAACTCCAGGGCTTGCAGGCTTCCTCTGGACAAGTCTACACTTAAAACGCGCATTGGCACAGCTGCACTCATGCAGCTGCAGCGCTTTAATGAAGACACTTTACGCTGAAGGGAGAGAGCTCTCCTGTCGGCGTAGTTAATCCACCTCCCCGAGCTTTGTCAGTGGGAGACGCTCTTCCGCCGACATAGCGCTGTCCACCAGGGTGTGTGTGTGTGGGGAGGTTAGGTTGGTATAACTGCGTCGCTCAGGGATATGGATTTTTCACACCCCCGGGCGATGTACTTATCCTGACCTAGGTCTCTGGTGTAGACCAGACCTTTGTCTCCTTGTCAGTTTCTTCCAGGCAGCCTGGTGTGGGGGCTCTTGTCCCTCTGCTGTCCCAGGTCTTTCTGCCTCCTGGTCTTTCTCTGTTCTCCTGCCTTTATACCTGGGCTTGTTTTGGGCCCAGCGGTGGGTGCGTGCCTCAGCCATTGGCAGTTCTGACAGCTGTGTTGGGTGAGCTCAGCCTGCCTGACTGTAAGCAGAGAACAGTCTCCTCTCCCTTCTACCTATGCTCACTATGGGGGTTGGTCATCCTCAGTCCAGGGCCCCAGCATACAAGGAGCTATACAACCACATCGTGAGAGAGAGTCCCTGCTCCAGAGAGCTCACACTCGCAAGAGAAGTTCCTCAGCACGTCCGTATCAGTCAGAATTAGAGCCCACGTCGCCTGAGTCCCAGGTGAGCACCCCAGCCACTGGATCACATGGCCTCCGTCACTAATTTCAGCCTGTCTTATGCCCCAAAGCAGGAGGGTTTCTATTGCTCCTCTAATGGTTGTTTGGTTTTTAATCACTCCCATTGGCTGTAAATGTCCGATTCTCATATGGATCCCGCTAAGCCCCACAGGTGGTTTGTTCGCCGTGTGGAAAAAGTGCTTCCTTTTATCCATTCGAACTGAGCTGCCTTTCAGGTGATGCAATAATAAGTAAATGAGAACATTCTCTGTAAAGAACATTAGTCCATTATGAACAAGTGTATTCATAGCCCTGAGAAAATATATAGTAGAGCCTGACAAGAAGATCTTATGAGGGTGATTTACAGTTTTATTGTCCTTCTGATCAATTTGTTTTGCCTGTACAAGAGACTACCAGTAGTGACAACATTTTATAGTCTATTCATCATGTGTTAACGCTTTATAAACTGTAAATGGCGCCACAATGTACAGTGTGACCAAAGAGAAAACCCTGCCTCTTATTACCTCCTCGATAAAAGACGGGGGATTTCAGAAAAAATATATAGTTTATTGACTTGCCTTGATGCCAGATGTCAGCTTGATTCGGCGGCCTAGTCAAACATGGGGAAAATTACACACACACACACCCGCCGCCCACTGTTAATTGGTTAAAAATTTGTTTTGAGTTGTAGTATAAAGTAGGCTTCAGTTAAACTGAACTGGTTTCAAAACCATGGGTGTTGTAGATTATCCATTAGAGTCCTGAATCTCTCTTTCCTTGAACTTTATGTAGTCATTTATTGATATGTTTACTAACAGCATATTATGCAGCCACTAGCTATCCCTGCATGCTATATAGAATCCCAAACATGGTGTGATCACTGGTAAACAAAGGAGACAAGGTTAGAACTGGAGCTGTGTTGAAACCTACTTATTTGCATCTGTAGTGTAGATGCTTTCTTTAATAAATACCTCATATGTCAGAAAGACTGTGGTCTGATTCTCTTGTTACCCTGCACCTTGTGTAGTTCTTGAACCCAGTGCAAAGAGGATGTAAAGTGCCATTACTGACATAAGTGAATAGTGAATGTTAATTTGGTATTTTATACCCACAAAACACAGGTACAGGGAATTACAGAGGCCAGATTCTCCAGTGCCCTGCACTTCCTGTAGTCATTCACACCAGTGCAAAGTGATTGCAACTTGTTGCCATTATGAGTTGATAGCATTTTACACCCACTTTAGGCACATTGCACCGGTTTAAGCAACTACACAAGGTGCAAAGCAACAAAGTCTTTGGCCCACTGGGCTGAAGGCAAAGGAGAACCAGGACATAGAGGCAGAAAAGAGGAGAATTTTGTTGGGAGCTTTAGTCAAACAACTCCCATAGTGCTAATAGGGGGCTATTTGGGCACGTCTGCTATACACAGAGATGAAAATATGCCAGATCCTTTAGAGACAAAAATAAAACAATCCATTTAAAGATAATCAGCAAAAAAAATCCCAACCAAAGAATAATTAAAGAGGCAGAAAGCTCTATAGTATTGACTCTGCCAAAACGATAACATTCAGTAATATCCCACCAGTGCATATTAAAGGAAATGGAAAGCAAATGTCATGCCGAGAACAGACATTTGCCTGCTAGTCTCTCATTGTCCAGAAGTGCAGGGGACTGACACAACTTCGTTTGCAATGATGAAGTAAATGTTATCATGTGACAATGGAGGATGAAATAAATCTTAGATAAACAGGGCCTTTCTATTATAGAACAGGAAAGTGGATTATGGCGCTCTGAGCACCCTATTGCTTGGAGAGAAGGGAGCCTTCAGCTTTGCAGACATGCCATTGGTGGTTTCCCAGCATGTTAGGTGCTTATTTATTCCAGAGAAAATAGAGGAAACACAAAGCAAACTGCATGTAAATAGTGTGGGTCATAGCTTTAACACTGAAAATTCCAAGTTAATGTCTGCAGACAATCCGCAGCTCACCTGGCGGTGGGGAAACAATATATGAATGAAAAGGGCCACAGGCAGAGGCAAGAACTTCATTTCCTAACTTTGGTCAGTTTGGGGGACCAAGCAAAGCCCTCTGCAGTCGGAACTCCTGTGGTGGTCAATGGATGGCCCACATCCCTGGAGATGTTAGCGGCTTGTATTCAAGTCTGGGAGTGCATTTGATCGTCTCACTACACTGTCAGGGCTCAGAATGAGCTATTACACTCTATCAGGCAAATATGTATTTATTTAGGCAATTTCTTTCAAATTGATTTTTGATCCAATACATGGTAAAAGTTCCTGAGGAACCAGGTATGTAAATCCCTCCTTAGCTGTGTAAATATACTTCTTCTCATCTCCTTAGTTATCTTTCATGTGATAGCACAGGGGCTGAATGAAGATTAGTCAACGGGTTAGAATCCAGATACAGCAAAGGGATACCAGGGAAATAGATTAAATGTCATAAATGTTCTTATGAATGGAATCCCCCCGTCATTAATTGCTATAAGAGTAGGCAGATAACTAATGCTTCTCAACCCCCATTCAGCACTGCCACTGACCTGCCTGGCAACCTTGGACCAGTCACTTTCCCAATGTGTGCCTCACTTTCCCCATCTGTAAATGGGGATAATGTTATTGACCTCCTTTGTAAAGTACTTTGAGAGCTATGGGTTAACAACACTATATAAGAACTAGTTATTTTTATTATCATTATTATTATTTATTATGCAAGGGCCTTACATCAAGCATCAGAACAGTCCCAAAGAAGTTAGTGAGATTATGCGGGAGATCAGACCAGATGATCATAACGGTCCCTTCTGACCTTAAAGTCTATGAGTCTATGAGTCTATGAGATTAGTTATGTACTTAAACACATGCTCAAGTATCTTGCTGAACCGGGGCCCTGATGGTGATTGCTGTTTAAGGAGCTCATTGGTAGAGCACAATTCTACATTTCTGCAGAACTGTTTCTTCTATCCATACAGGCTGGGATTCTCAAAGGTGCTTAAGAGAATTAAGCACTCAACTACTGCCCAACTACTTAAGGGGATTAGGTACTCGACTCCCAGAGGCTCTTTTGAAAACACCACCTGTAGAAATTGAGGCGCTATCACAACAATTATGATCTGCTTCCAGATATTGGCACATGGGAATGCTATCAATTTGTTACACTATATAGGCTAAAATCATAAAAATGAGTGCCTAAAGGTCGGCTCCTAAGCTGTGCGGAATTTTTTTTCCATAGAAAATTTTGATTTTTTCTTCGAAAAACAAAAACAAACAAACATCCACCAACCTCAAAATTCAAAGTTCACCCTGCATGTTTTGAACGCTCTGTGGCCAGCATAATGCATGTTTCAAACAACGGTTCCCCTCACGTATCTTTCTGAGCAGACCTCGTCAGGTAGGGGGAGCTGCACGAGGGGAGCAGGCATGGATTTGGAGGGCTGTGGGGCAGAGTGAGTTGGCAGAATGTTCTTGGGACCCTTCTCACCCCTCCCCATGGGCCTATGCGCACATTCCTGGATTACCTCTTCCGCTGTGTTACCTCTTCCGCTGTGAACCTTCTGCAGTGGGGCCAGAGGTGTCCCAGGTAGCACAGCTCCTGTGAAACTGCCCTGCCAAGGACAGGGAAGACACCCCACCTCCCCAGGCTCATGCAAAAAGAAGGGTTTTGGGGAGGCCTCCCAGCCTATTCTGTTGTGGGGGGCAGGTCCACCCCACCCACCTAAAATAAAAATGTGGGAGGAACTCAGTTAGTGGATCCCTGCAGAGTTCTCTACCCCCTGTGTCCCTCTTGCAGCGCAATCTGAGCCTGGGTATCAGGGCACTTTTGTTGTGAAGTGTCCAGACCATGTTGGGAAGCAGTCCTTTGCTCTCTTCTGGCGGGCTGTTGGGAAGGACAGCTTGCAAATGGCACAGCAAGCATGGGGGTGTCATTCTTTATTTACCTCTGATCATAGAATCTCAGGGTTGGAAGGGACCTCAGGAGATCATCTAGTCCAACCCCCTGCTCAAAGCAGGACCAATCCCCAAACAGATTTTTACCCCAGTTCCCTAAATGGCCCCCTCAAGGATTGAACTCACAACCCTGGGTTTAGCAGCCCAATGCTCAAACCACCGAGCTGTCCGTCCCCCTGTATGGCTGCAGAGATGATGCTATGGAATGTCCGCAAGTGTGTCAGGATAGGGCCGCTCTGTGCACAAAGGTGCCAGGATTTCGCTCTGCCCAGAGAAGGGAAAGGGGTCTTGTATGGTGCCGCTGAGCAGACAGCTCTGCGGTCCAGTCACCCCTTTAGAGCGAAACAAAAGTGGGCAAAGAAGGATGCCTCCCCAAATACTCCAGATCAGCAGTGTCAGTAGTTCCACTGCACCCATGCAAAGTTGCCATGTGAGGTATTCTTTCAGAGAGAGGGGCCATCTGGTTTACCCAAATGCCTCCATCTCCATGAGACACAAAGCATAGCAGATTGCCTGTAAATCTGGGGACCGGTTTGGATGGGAAAGATCTCTGCTAAGCATAGCACAGAAGTAACGGTAGCTGATGGCATCAGCTGAAGCAGGTAGGCAGACAGCGGTAGTTTTGAAGCTGAGTAGATAATGCAAATGCAGCCCCAGTTCCCAGGATAATCACTCAGAATAATGAAGGTGAATCAGAGCTGTGTGAGAAGCAGTGTTCATCTGATCTGATAGGAACATGGCTAAGTAGAGACACAAGCTGTAATATACCAGGTCTGAAAACGCTGTACATATGAAAACTCTGCGTGTGGTTATAATAAAGCAAAACATGCTACACAGTAAAATGAAGAGAGATCATCTTGAACACTATCTTCATCTCCTGTTTTGAATCGGTTGTTTCCATTCTGGTGTATTCGTCTGCACACTGGGTTGAGGATCATTCCAAAAACAACTGCACCCATTTTTCTCATCGGAGGAATCTGAAGTTTTCAAAGATGGTGCCAAATTCATTGTCTCATATATTTCTCGGCTTCTTCATGCCTAGGGATGCTCCCCCCTCCCCTTTCTTTTTCCCCTTTGAAATTCCAGATGACTGGGCTGGAGAAAATGGGCATACATTACATGAATAGCAGCACAAGATTCTATTTGTCACAGATGAAAGTACTATATTTATGCCTCATTATAATCCATTCATTGCTTTATGGACCCAAAGCCCACCAGGGAGTGTCACAAACACACATAATTTCCCCGCGTGCTCCATTTTGCATTTGGAGCTCTGATTTAGCTGACAGATGTGAAAGATAAAAACAACAACACGCATGAAGCCAGACTAGTCCTTTGTGACTACACATGGGCAGATGCTGAAGAGCGATAGACGTTAATTTATGCTCCAAACATTCCTTCCTGATCCCACTCCCCATTTCTTTCTGCGTGTGGGATACAGCTTAGCAGTGTGGGCCTCAGCCTCCGCTGTTAGAGATCAGCATTGGCTCCAGTGTCACCAGGCTTGTTCATAGCAGATGAACCTCAGGACAACCACCACCCACTTTTCATCGGACCAGCCTTATTCAGAAACCTGTCGCCACCGGCGTGTTTGGAGTAGAGCTGTGAGAATAACCAGTGTTTCAGTTCGGTGGCGAAACTGAAAAGGAAAAAAAAAAGAAAAAAGTTTCAGCTCGACTGACGTAGCTCCAAGAGCTTCCACGGGCAATGTGACCTTCCCCATCATCTTTCGCCTGCTGTGCCCTAAAGGCATCGCTGAGCTCAGGATGCACCTGTCTGATCAAACACAAACAGGCAAGCCCTGGGAGGGGTCAGGGAGGCAGGTGAGACAGGCATTGCTTGAGTGGCACACCTGGAACAGGTGATACCTGTGTTCATCTGGGCTTCTCTTTCTTCTCTGTGCATCTGCTGCTGCCTCCTCCTGAGGGCTTTGCTTTGTGCGGCGGGGCCTGGCAAGGCTGTGCGGTCTAGTGGGCAGGCACTTGCTTGACAAGGAAAACACGAGCGTTAGGAGCAGTGAGTCTCCAGCGGGGATCGATCACATTTGGTGGCGGCTCCGGGGAGTGTTTCCATGTGGCAGCGAGGAGCTCTGCCTTCGGCTGAGATGGACCCCCTAGGGCTCTTTCTTGGTGGCAGCAGGGGCCAGGAAAGCCAGCAGCTGCCATGGTAGGGCCAGCGAGCTTTTTCCCTGCCCCCAAGATACCCAGAAGGAAGGGGCCATTGACCACACCTCTGCCGTTGGGGGTGGCTCTGGGTATCCTGGGGGTGGGCTAGGGAGGGATGTGGAGCAGGGAGAGGTACAGACAAAAGGGTACCGGGGCTCTGAGCTCCAACTCACTCCTGTCCTGTTGAGAGCAGAGCAGCCTGGCATCCCCTCTCCATGCAGCAGAGAGGCTCTCTGAAGCCCCACAGGAGCCAGGGGGGAGGACCTGGGATCCAGGGCCTAGCTACAAGCAGGATGTCCTTAGAAGCTCCTTCTCCAGTATCCTCGCAGGGTATTCCTGCTTGGGGAGCACAGGGCAGGATTTCCGGAAGCACCTAAATGACACAGGCGCACAAGTCCCACTGAATGTCAATAGGACGTAGGCGCCTCGCTAGGGGAGGTTGCAAGTTTTCAGTCAAAACTGGTTTTGATGGACAATTGACTTTGCGATTAAACACAAAACAATCATGGAAAATGGCCACGTTCTGCTGAAAACCCCCCAAATACCTGAAAACCAAGACGATGTGGGCCAAAACCTGAAATTGCTGGGTTTTTGACAAAAAGTCAGAACTTTCCATGCGCCTTCCCTCCCTCCCGCCTTCTGACCAGTTCTATTCCTAGATCATTAGGTGCTTCTGAAAATCCCACTCAGAACCTCCCAGGAACCCTGATCCCCAATGCCCGGCCTGGGCCATTTACGCCAGAGCCAAAGGCGAAAGATTGGGAATGTGATAAGCCATCTGGCTGGAAGCACTCAGACAGCTTTGCAGGCGGGGTCCATCCCAAGAGCTCCAGCAATAACTCCTGTCATGTCCCCTCTTTGTCATCTCCTCTCTAAAATAAATATTCTTCCTCTTTGCAATCTCTCCCCATATGGAAGTCTATCCAGGCCTCTCTTCATTTTCACTGCCTTCTCTGGGCCTTCCCCATTCCTCCTATACCCTTTTATAGACACTGAATGCACCTTTCCAGTTAAGAGGCCATATCGTGGATTTATACAATATTTCCTTCATTATTATGGATCTGGTTCTTAATATGTCCCATTTGCTTTCACGACTGCTGCTGCACCATTGCCAAAGTTTGTATTGAGTTGTTCGCATGGATTCCTCAGTCTTTTCCCCGGTTACTCAGAGATGAGTTCCAAATGAGCTGTATGCGGGGCCGGGCTTCAAATAATTCCTTCCAACATGCAGAACCTAGCGCTTGTCTTCACTGGATTCCCTCGGCCATCCCATTACCTCATATTGTTCAGTCCCTCTGAAGTTCCTCACAGTCTTTCCTATGAGAATTATTTTGTACCAGTCACTGTTTTGCCTCCTCACTGTCCACCCCCCTTCTCCAAATAAGGAAGGCCAACAAACCACTTCTGCTCATTTTGTCGTACCTGCCAATTTTGCCAACGTCTACTTCTTGGAGTGCATTTTAGTGCAGTACTTATTTCATTTCTGGACCCTTGTGAGATACCATCAAGCTGTGTGTGAGTGGGAAGATTGCGGAATAGGAAAAAGCTGCAATTGCCTCTCACTTGAGGGGACACAGAGTAAAGCAGCACAGGTCACATATCGTGTCTCTGCCCTTAACTCAATGTCAAGCAGACAGGGCCGGCTCTGGCTTTTTTGCCACCCCAAGCTCGCGGCAAGAACGGCAAAGAAGGAAAAAAAAACAACCTGTGGGGCGGCCGGAGCACGGGTGCAGGGGGACTCCCTGCACTGCAGACATGCCCTGGCTAGCAGCGAGGAGGGGGAGGGAGCGGGGGGGGGGGAGAGAGAGAAGAGGGGCGGCCAGGGTTTCAACTGGGTGCTCGCCACCCGGCCCCGACCGCCGCGCCGCCTGCCGGGAGGGCTCCGCGCCGCTCCAGTCAGCGGGGAGGGAAGGAAGCAGGCTGTCCTGCTGGGCTTGCTGCAGTCCTGGCACCGGCTGGGGCAGACGGAGCGCGCAGCCCGCTCCCAGCAGGGCACTCCCCTCCTCCACGCCGCCGCCCCCTACAGGGCAGCCAGAGCGGCGAACAAAAGAAAAAAGCGGCCGTGCCGCCCTAGGATTGGGCGGAATGCCGCCCCGTAGAATCTGCCGCCCCAAGCACGAGCTTGCTCGGCTGGTGCCTGGAGCCAGCCCTGCAAGCAGAGCACACCTAAGGTGACATTCACCCACTATAACATAG
Organism: Trachemys scripta elegans; assembly: GCF_013100865.1. Classification (NCBI taxonomy): domain Eukaryota; kingdom Metazoa; phylum Chordata; order Testudines; family Emydidae; genus Trachemys; species Trachemys scripta. The sequence continues at coordinate 7,502,425 of NC_048302.1, forward strand.
GTTTCTACAGCTCTCGTGGGCAGGGCAGGATGGCTGTGGAATAGGTAGTGCTAGCTAGCTTCCTCCTAACCAGAGAAGGAAGTGGACTTGGAGAGCAGGTCAGGAGATTCAGCTGAAATTCAGGCTCTGTGGTTCTCTGGGTTTCTCTGACATGACATCTGTGGAGCCTTAAAGACACCCTTTAGTAATGAGGCTAGGTGGATTAGATTTTTGCGAACTATTCAGCAAATTAATGCAGTACCTAAATATGGTTTTAGTGGCCTGTCTTGAGGCATATAAGTTTGAAAATGTTCAGCTTGGGAAGTAACCTTCAGTGTGAATTACAGGTGCTTAAAACCAATCTAGATCCGGTCCTTTAACTGCTCTGCAGACTGGACAGTAGTCACCAGTAAAAAGTCAACATTTGCCCAAAGTTATCACGCTGTGGTCACTTGAACTACAATACCATGATATGTGCCTATAATCAGAATGTTAGAGAGACAAGCTGGGTGAGGTAATATCTTTTATGGGACCAACTTCTGTTGGTGAGAGAGACAAGACACTGCATAAAATCAGAATAGGAAATAAGTGTGATAGCTCAGGCCTTGGCTACACTTGCATATGTACAGCGCTGTGAGTTAAACCTGACTTCGTACAGCTGAGTAGGGAAAGCGCTGCAGTCTGTCCACACTGACAGCTGCCCAGTGCACTGTCTTGGCCACATTTGCAGCATTTGCTGTGCCATTGGGAGCGGTGCATTATGGGCAGCTATCCCACAGAGCACCTCTTCCCATTCTGGCGCTGTGGGTTGTGGGAAGGGGGTGTGGGTGCGGGGGATTCTGGGTCCTGTCCCAACCCCCCGTGATGCATCGCTTCGCATCCCAGAAATCCCTTTGTTTCTGTCCACCTTTGGCGCTGTCTTTCAACGGTTTCTGTGCAGCGCGATCTGTTGTTTGCGGGAAATGGAGCCCGAACTGCTGAGGCGTATGCTGACTTATCTTGCCAGCACGTCACGTCTGGCTGTCGAACTATTCCTTAAGATCCAAAGTGACAGTGGGGGTGAGGAGTCCGACGATGCTATCAAGCCGCGTAACGCGTACGACACGAAATTGCTGGTGGCATTCATGGACATGCTCAGCGCCATGGAACGCCGCTTTTGGGCTCGGGAAACAAGCACCGAGTGGTGGGATCACATCATCATGGAAGTCTAGGATGACGAGCAGTGGCTGCAGAACTTTCGGATGAGAAAAGCCACTTTCATGGGACTGTGTGAGGAGCTCGCCCCCACCCTGCGGTGCAAGGACACGAGATTGAGAGCTGCCCTGCCAGTGGAGAAGCGGGTGGCTATTGCAATCTGGAAGCTGGCAACTCCAGACAGCTATGGGTCGGTCGCAAACCAGTTTGGAGTGGGTAAGTCGACCGTTGGAATCGTGTTGATGCAAGTTTGCAGGGCCATTAATCGCATCCTACTCAGAAGAACCGTGACTCTGGGTAACGTGCAGGAAATAGTGGATGGCTTTGCACAAATGGGGTTCCCTAACTGTGGAGGGGCGATAGATGGGACGCACATTCCTATTCTGGCACCACCCCACCTAGGATCCGAGTACGTTAATCGGAAGGGGTATTTCTCTATGGTTCTCCAGGCGCTTGTGGATCACTGTGGGCATTTCATTGACATTAACACAGGCTGGCCCGGAAAGGTGCATGACACATGCATCTTTCGGAACACTTGGCTGTTCAGGAAGATGCAGGCCGGGACTTTTTTTCCAGAGTGGAAGATCATGGTAGGGGAAGTCGAAATGCCCATTGTGATCCTTGGAGATCCTGCTTACCCGTTAATGCTGTGGCTCATGAAACCCTACACAGGGAGCCTTGACAGCAGCAAGGAACGGTTCAACTACAGGCTGAGCCGGTGCTGAATGACTGTGGAGTGTGCCTTTGGCTGTTTAAAGGCCCGCTGGCGATCTCTGTATGGGAAGCTGGACTTGGCTGAAAACAGCATCCCCGCAGTTATATCAGCGTGCTGTGCCCTCCATAATATTTGTGAAGGGAAGGGTGAAAGCTTCACTCAGGCATGGACCTCCTAGGTTGAACACCTGGAGGCTGAATGTGCACAGCCAGAGAGCAGGGCTATTACAGGGGCCCAGCCCGGGGCTGCAAGGATTAGGGATGCCTTGAGGGAGCAAGTTGAGGCTGAAAACCAGCAGTGATATCTGGTACCCTGCACGGGAGTGAAGTGCAGTAGTTCCAATCTTTAGGAATCAGTGTCTGCTAAGCAGACAAGCAGACTTGCAGTGCCTGTTTATTTCCTGGGCTAAGGAGTCTTTTACTTTATGCAATAATAAAGAATGTTTTCAAAGCCAAAAAATCCATTTATTGAAAAGAAAAAAATATATTTATTGAAAAGAAATAAGGGGGTGGAGTGGGGAACGGTACAATCACAGATTCTCATATGTCCTGTCTGGTGTGCTGTGCAGTGAGTGCTGCACTTCAGGACAGCTATACTGCATGGTGATGGGGGTTGAGTGCAGAGGGTAAGGGTCGTGGTTTTCAGGGCTGGGTGGTGAAGATACTGGTATTGGAGGCAGTGGGTGGCGTGAAGAACACGGAAGTTGGGGAAAGTGGGTTGGAGGTGACAGTGGGACACAATGGAAAGAGTTTTGGGACAAGGGCTGTGGGGGGGGTGGCGTTTGTGTTATTGCTCCTCTTTCTGCATGGCTACCAGCTCCTGGATAGCGTCTGCTTGGTGCTCCAGGATGCTTATAAGCCGATCCGTGCTTTGCCGCCGGTGCTCCGTGCTTTGCCGCCGGTGCTCCGTGCTTTGCCGCCGGTGCACTGCGTTTTCCTGGCTGATTCTGCTTTCTCTCTCCCTCCAGTTCTGTGCTTTCTCATTCTCTTTAATAGATTGCCGCATCACTTCTTGCAGCATGTCTTCTTTGCTTTTTCGCGGTCTCTTCCTGAGTCTTTGCAGTCTCTGAGCAGGCGATAAAAGGGACAGCTGAGGTCTCAAGGTTGATGCAGCTGTGTAGGCAAAATGCAACATTTAACAGAGGCAGCATTGTTTATACCAGACAGAGTAGTGATTCCCCCCGCACTTAAGGAGTAGAAAACACACAGGGTCTACACAATAGCATAATTTTCCCATCCGAAACAGAGCACACATATCCCACGGGAGCCTCAAAATGGTGAGTAATGGGGACTGATTGTTTCAGGGCTGCACTGTCCTCTGGGTTTCTGTGCCTTGGGGAGAGCCAACAGCTTCAGGGGGCACCTACACTGAACACTGTCCCAACATTTTCCACAGGAGTTCGTCCTGGACGATATCTCGCTGCTGAGGGTGACCTGGGATGCAAGGGAGGGTCTTCTACTGCAATGCGGCTTCCACCCTGGCCCATATGCTGCTTGCCTGTGTGCAGCAATGGTCCCCCCGCCCCTCGCGGCACAGTGGCACGGACACGTTAGCCTGGCTGGGACAAGGACCATGGTGACTCTCCCAGTAAACCTGCGCAAGCGCTTTGCACACGTTCTGGATGAGACATTCGAGGAGATTACCGAGGCCGATTACCGCGATGTGATAAACCACATCAATGCGCCATTCCGCATCTAGACATGCATGCCTAATCCTCCTCTCCCAAAGAGCCCGCACTGAAAAAATTCCTTCCCGGAAAAAAACCTGCTTACCGGGAACCTGCTCTTCTGTTTGTCCTCCACCAAGTACCGGCCAATGCGACTGGCTACCTTCCTCCTGGCTTGAGAAGAGCTCCTGGCTGCATGGCTCCAGGGATTCCGGGGTGTCTCCATCCGGCCCACCACCCTCACTCCCGTTTTCCTCCTCCTCCTCCTCTTCCCCCCCCCACCGGCTCTGAAGTGTCCATGGTGGTGCTCGGAGTGGAGGTGGGGTTAACCCCAAGTATCGCATCCAGCTCTTTGTAGAATCAGCAGGTCTCAGGGGGAGCATCCGAGCGGCCGTTTGCATCGCGGGCTTTGTGGTAGGCACTCCGCAGCTCCTTCACTTTAATCCTGCACTGCAGGGCGTCCCGGTCATGGCCCCTTTCCATCATGTCCTTTGATACCTTCCCGAAGGTATCGTAATTCCTACAGCTGGAGTGCAGCTTGGACTGGACAGCTTCCTTCCCCCAAACACTGATGAGGTCCAGCAACTCGCCATTGCTCCATCCTGGGGCTCGCTTGGTGCGTGGAGGCATGGTCACCTGGAAAGATTCGCTGATAGCACTCCGCACCATGCCGGGCTGAGAACAGGAAGGGGATTTCTAAAATTCCCGGGGAATGTAAAGGGTCGGTCACATGGTTGGTTACCTGAGGCCAGGGCAGTAGAGTTTGAACTGATGACCAGAATGGCTAGAACAGGCATTGTGGGATACTGCCGAATACTTCTGGAGGCCATTCACAGCGCATTGGGCGGCCACACTGGTGCTGCAGCGCAATACTCGCTATTCCTCTCGGGGAGGTGGAGTACATACAGCGCTGCAGCCACGGAGATACAGCACTGCAAATGCCTTGCCAGTGTGGACGGGGAGTGAGTTACAGCGCTGGGGGCGGCTTTACAGCACTGCAACTCGCAAGTGTAGCCAAGGCCTCTGATACCACTGTGGAATAATCATGCTTGAATATTTAATTTTTAGTGGTGATCAGTGTCCTGAGAGATCAAATGCAGCCACCTCTGGGGTGGAAAGCTGCAGTTACTTTTTGGTGAATAGGGCTCTTGGATCTAATCCTACAACGACTTATGCTCATGGTAAACGTTATGATTTATGAGTTCTAAATACAGATACCCTGAGTCAGGAAAGCATGAGCACATGTTTAATTTCATCCCTATTCAGCAAAGCACTTAAACATATGTTTAAATGGTAAGCACATGCTTCAGTTTCACTGACCAGCTTCACAGGGCATGCAGTTAAGCATGTGAGTATGTTTTTGCATGAACAAGTTTTAAATGTGCCAACATTAAAGTCCAGTTTCCCTTTGGTTCTATTTACCAGAAACTATTGGTAAAGTAGCTTCTAAATAGCATAGAATCATAGAATATCAGGGTTGGAAGGGACCTCAGGAGGTCATCTAGTCCATCCCCCTGCATGATTGTGAAAGTGCTTCAGTGTTCCCATGTTAACTATTTGGTGGCCACAGATCTCATTTGGCAACATGGGTATAAATCGGGGGGAGGGATAGCTCAGTGGTTTGAGCATTGGCCTGCTGAACTCAGGGTTGTGAGTTCAATCCTTGAAGGGGTCATTTAGGAATCTGGGGCAAAAATCTGTCTGGGGATTGGTCCTTCTTTGAGCAGGGGGTTGGACTAGATGACCTCCTGAGGTCCCTTCCAACCCTGATATTCTATGAATTGCAAAAATAAAATAATACCAAAGCAACATTCCAAATTATTTAGAAACATTATATTTGTTAACTGGGATTGATTATGTATATCTAAAAACTACAGATCTAAGTTTTCCCAAATAATAGCATCTGGGAATACTTTTCTGAAATGATATTTGTCTTTCTTCTAAAAAATATCACTGGGGGGAAAAAAACTCACCGATTAAAAACTTTCCCCAGTTGGCATTCTTCTTAATTTGACATGATTTTATTTAAAGCGTTTTAATATACTTTTCCTAGGCTAAATGCCAAGACACAATTAATGAGAGTTACACTTAGCTGCACAACCCAGAGAAATTAACATGAATATTGACGTTTGCTTTCACTCACGGCAAGTGTGGAATGATGGGAGTTTGTGAAATGCTGTGGGGTAGCTTTCCAAAGCAAATGCACAGTGACAAATAATAATCACAGCGACCTCATCATTGTATGACATGTGCATTCCCTGATAGGGTAGTGGTAATGGAAGTTAAACAGAGTTGCCGGTATAGGTCACAATTCAGGAAAGCACTTGATCATACGCTTAAGTCCATTGCTATCCAGGACAGCACCTAAGAGCAGGCTTAGAGTGAAGCATGTGCTTACGTCTTACTGAAGAGCATGTGTGTAAAGTTAAGCACGTTCTTATGCAGTCCTGAATAGGATTGCTGTAGTGAATGAAGTCCATAGTTAGATGGACTTGTTCTGGGTGGTTAGAAAACACTCATCTTCCACTCATCTCAGTGAGACGTAAGAGTCGTCAGTGCTTCAGTGGAGGAACTCAGCTCCTTGCAGGATTGAACTTTTCCAGAAATATAGTTACTACAGTGCTGATCCAATGTCCACTGAAGTCAGTGTGGATCCAGGGGTTCCTATCAGAAGCCATTTTTTTCTTTGCCAGTAGAAACCAAAAGTTCCATGAAATTGACGACATTAAAAATGACAGGAATTCTAAACATTGGATACAATTTTCCCACAGTACCACCATTTCCCTATAAAAGTCCGTATATTTGTATGTAAGAATTAACATTAACTAGGAAATGATAAGTGTTTGCCATGAAAAAAAAATCAAAAGAAACGAAAAACGTTCATCATGTTTCCAAAATGGTTTGTTTTTATTTTTAAAATGAAAAACTGAACACCAAAAAATGTTGAGTGGTTTTCAGTTTTTGAAAACCAAACACTTTGGGGGTTTTGGTTTTTCATTGAAAGAGCTGAACATTCTGGAAGAGACAACATTTAACTAGGCACTATTTTGTCAAAAACCTTTCATCCAAAAATGTCAACCATCTCTAACTTGCACCCACTTTACTCATTACTAGGATAAAATACATTGAGGTGAGAAATTACTGTTTAATCTGATCATTTTTTATATGTTGCTTCTCATGCATAGACCTTCCCCAAATAGTTAAAAGGTTCAGTTTAGATCATAAAAGTTTGACCACGTGACAGCTCTCTGTGGAATTTCAAGGTAGCACCCTCAGTTGGTGTAAACCGTCATCGCTCTATTGAGGACAATGGAGTTATGCTGATTTAGCCCAGCTCAGGATCTGGCCTTCTGTATTTAGCTATTTTTAGTCCTTTCCAATTATCTTGATTCCTAATTTTTTAATATCAAGTTAGATGGGCACTGAGCCTTTGTCGGAAACTTGGTAGAAGCGGCATCTGAATCTTCTTAAAGAGAACAGCTTTTGGATTGACACAACCAAAAAAACCCAACCTTTCCCATGGTTGCCTAGAAAGAAAACCAGTCCCTGGCTCAGGAGTTTAATTAAGGCTAAATCCATAGCAATAAGTGAAAAACAAATATAGTTAATTTGATTAAGTCCCAGATTCAAAGAACTGTACACTGCATTGATTACTTCAAAGCAAACAACAAAGGCAAGGCTGTTTACTTGCTTCGACCCCCTTTACGGCGCTATTACTGCAAATAAAATTGCTGAGGCCTGTAGCTAAGACAACTTTATTCATTGATAAATGAATCTTCAGCCAATCGGTGGTGACTCAAACCCACTGTAACCGAGTCACAGAAGGCAAGTAGGAAGGCAAGAAATAAACCCGTGCTGGGTATGAGGCCACGGTCAAGAGGTTATTTGAACCCAACAGGTATCCTTAAAAAAAAAAAATGGACGTCCAGCGCAAGTGAAGCCAAATAGAAAGGAGCCTAACCTAGGTCAGGTAGAATGCATGATAGAACTTAGAACTTTCAGGGGCTATTCACTTGAATAAGCATAGGGCCCAAAACAAAACCCCACAGCCCTTATTCAAACCCTAATCCTGCAGCCCTAAATAATGGGAGTAAATTGCTGCAGAATTGGGCCTACAGTCCTTACTGCAGGATCAGCTCTCTGCTTTTCTGCATTTGGTTAGTGGGAACAAGGGGTAATAAATGTGATTGAATGAAGGAATGTTCCTAACATGGGCAAAATCAGAATCCATGGGCTTGAAAGCAGAGGGGAGTCATTTCCGTGCATGTATATCTGTAAATATGATTTAAAACAGAAATTCAGACTTTATGTAATATTGTATAGAACTCAAGCTTTAGTCTCCATATGGGTTCCAATCCCACTGCACCCACCATGTTGTTTGAGCAGAAAGACAGCTGACGCCACTGGTGAGATCCTGGCCCCAATAAAGTCAACTGGAGCTTTGCCATTGACTCAAATGGGGCCAAGATTTCTCCTCCTGTGCTTAAGCAGAGAATTAGAAAATGATCTCCTTCCTGGAAATCCCTCACTTTATTAAGACCCTGCTACAAAATATCCTGGTTTTCTCCGGAAACTGAAGGACTAAGATTTCTGAGTTCGACCCAACTCCACAGCTGGCACTGCCAGGGTGCATAAGGAGAGGGGTGAGGAATCTTCTCTCCTTTCATCCTTGCACAGGGGCCAGCCAGCCAAAAGAAGGCTGGGGAGTGGGCCCACTGCTCCACACTAGCACCTTCCCAAATGGGGTGGGCAGCGGTAGGTTGAGAATGGCCCTTCCTCTATGTAGTGGTTGACAAAGCCGGTCTGCTACCGTGGACATTGTGGGCTGCACCTATTTAAAGTGTTGCTGCACTGCGTGTTCCCTAGGAGGAATTCAGCTATCACAGTTCCTGGGGGTTAGAGGACATTTCACACAGCCCCACACCTCAAAACAGAGTTGGGCCTCTACAGGTATGTCTACACCGCAATTAGATGCCCGTGGCTGGCTGGTGCCAGCTGGCTTGGGCTGAGGGCTGTTTAATTGCTGTGTAGACTTCCAGGCTCACAGGGTCCTAAAGCCTGGGCTCCAACCTGAGCCCAAACATCTGCACCTCAGACCCTGAGCCCCACAAGCCCCAACTCACCTGGCACCAGCCAGCCACGGGGGGTCTAATTGCCAGGTAGACATGCCCTAAGGCACAGTACAGCTTTTCAGTAATGCCAGGCAGGTGCTAAACTACACTGCTCCCTCCAAGGAAATAGACGATTCCTACAGAGCTGATCTGACTGTGAACCACCCCGTCTAGGGGTTACTGTACCGGATATTTACTTGATAAATGGCTGCCCTCACTCCCGTTGCTACGATCAAATGCATTGGTCCTGAATTTCTCCCAGTCTAATAGTCAATCGCTTGAAATTCGGAGGCAGGTATTCTTCAAAAACCCCCGCATCTGTTCTCAGTCCAAGCAACTGCTCTCTGGAGGCCAACTTCCCATAGGCCATCATGCATAATGTGGATGAAACCTCTTGAATTATTGATCTTGCAGAGGCATCTAATTGTAGCTTACCCAGTGTGTTTATTCTCTGCGCTCTGATTTATCAGATCTTCTCCTCGTGTTTTCACTTTTGGCGCTCGTAAAATACAACTGGCTCGCAGTTTAATAAATATTGACTTCCAGCCATTTGCTGCTCTGTGATTATTCCTGCTAAAGAACAAACTGATTGCTTCCTCCGCTCAGCCCTGCTCTGGATGTCCAGAAATACACGCTTTTACTCTGACATCACCTGAGCTAACCAGGCCCATCCCTGCCCAAGCAGGGGTCCTTGCCTTACCCCCGGGGCACTGAGCACATTCATCCTCCCCTCCCCGATGCGCTCTTCCTCCCTGTCTGGTGCACTCCACCCCCTCACTGTTGTTCCCCAGCCTGAGGCAGGACAATCAGTTCAGGTAGGGCTATCTGGGGAAGGGGGGAATTCCTGGGAAAGAGGAGGTGGGTCCACCTGACACTCACCAGCCCCCACTTCTAGCAGCCTGAAGCCCTTTCTCTCCTTCCTTCCCCTTTCCGGAGAGCCTTTCACCCACGGTCACTTTACCCCAGAGCATAAGGACACTCATTGAATCGGGCCCCGGTGGGTGGAAGGCAAGGAGGGAAAGGCTTCTTGCATGCTTTCTCTCTTCCCTGAGCTGCTGCAGTCACCAGACACCATCAGGCCCAATGTTCAAAGGCTACTCATCAGTGACCAGACAGCAAGTGTGAAAAATCGGGATGGGGCGGGAGGGGGGGGAAATAGGAGCCTATATAAGTAAAAGACCCAAAAATCAGGACTGTCCCGATAAAATCGGGACAGCTGGTCACCCTACTCGTCAGGGCGAGTTCTTCCCCTTGTTGCGCTGGTTGATTCCACCTCCCAATGTCAAGCTCAAAACAAGGAACAGTCGGGAAGCGAACCCTGTGTGCCAAGCGTTGCCTAACTCCATCTCCCACCCCATTTACAATCAAAGGGCAGTTTACATTCCCATGCATGGTTTTACATTCACCCACTTAGCTGGAAGGCAGAGGTTTACTCATCACGCAGGGCTGCGACATCACATCATAGGCATTTGAAGATGAGATGTGAATTCAACCACCCGAGTGACATTATGGGATGTTTTACTGACACACTGTATCCAACAATCAATGAGCTGCTGTTAGCAGAAACCTGAACTAAAATACTGGCCACTCGAGAGGAAAGACGAAACTCTGCTTTTGTTATTGACTCTATCAAATGTTCTTGCTGCATTCTATGCAAGACGGGCCGACCTCTGTCCTCAGGTACAACCGTGCAATTGCAGTTTAGTCGCATGGGTGCCAGTCGAGGCAGGATTAACCCAAACCAACTTCTTCTACACAAAACCTCAGGCCCAGATTGTTAAAGATATTTGGGCACCTCTCTCATTGATTTCAGTGGGAGTTAGGGGCCTACATACTTCTGAGAATTTGCGCCTCACTGTTTCTTCCACTTGTAATTATTTTCAGCCAGTTTCACCAAAATAGTAGTTTGGCTGATATATTTCAAACTGACCCCTGTTGGATCAATCCCTTATGTTAGAACAAACCTCGACGTTTCACCTTGGGTTATTACAGAGTGCAATAAGCCACTGTCTTAGACTAGCTTCTAAAGTTCATCAATTTGGGGTCAACCTTAATTAGTCTCATGATTCCATAAACTAGACCAAGGGTAGGCAACCTATGGCACGCGTTCCAAAGGCGGCACGCGAGCTGATTTTCAGTGGCACTCACACTGCCCGGGGCCTGGCCACCGGTCCGGGGGGCTCTGCATTTTAATTTCATTTTAAATGAAGCTTCTTAAACATTTTAAAAACCTTATTTACTTTACATACAACAACAGTTTAGTTATATATTATAGACTTATAGAAACAGATTCATAGACTCATAGACTTTAAGGTCAGAAGGGACCGTTATGATCATCTAGTCTGACCTCCCGCATGATGCGGGCCACAAAAGCTGACCCACCCACTCCTGGAATAAGTCTCTCCCTTGACTCAGCTGTTGAAGTCCCCAAATCATGATTTAAAGACTTCAAGTCGCAGAGAATCCTCCAGCAAGCGACCCCTGCCCCATGCTGCGGAGGAAGGCGAAAAACCTCCAGGGCCTCTGCCAATCTACCCTGGAGGAAAATTCCTTCCAGACCCCAAATATGGTGATCAGCTAAGCCCCAAGCATGCGGGCAAGATTCTCCAGCCGGACCCTCCGGAAAAAGTTCTCTGTAGTAACTTTTAATATCCCATCATTGACCATTGTTACTAATTACCAGCGATGGCACGTTATTGACTAAAATCATTTTATCCCATCAAACCATCCCCTCCGTAAACTTATCAAGCTTAATCTTAAAGCCAGAGAGGTCTTTCGCCCCCACTGTTTCCCTCGGAAGGCTGTTCCAGAATTTCACTCCTCTGATGGTTAGAAACCTTCGTCTAATTTCAAGCCTAAACTTCCCGACGGCCAGTTTATATCCATTTGTTCTCGTGTCCACATTAGTACTGAGCTGAAATAATTCCTCTCCCTCCCTGGTATTTATCCCTCTGATATATTTAAAGAGAGCAATCATATCCCCCCCTCAGCCTTCTTTTGGTTAAGGTAAACAAACTGAGCTCCTCGAGTCTCCTTTCATACGACAGATTTTCCATTCCTCGGATCATCCTAATGGCCCTTCTCTGTACCTGTTCCAGTTTGAATTCATCCTTTTTAAACATGGGAGACCAGAACTGCACACAGTACTCCAAATGAGGTCTCACCAGTGCCTTGTATAACGGAACCAGCACCTCCTCATCCCTACTAGAAATACCTCGCCTAATGCATCCCAAGACCGCATTAGCTTTTTTCACGGCCACGTCACATTGTCGACTCATAGTCATCCTGCGATCAACCAGGACTCCGAGGTCCTTCTCCTCTTCCGTTACTTCCAACTGATGCGTCCCCAGCTTATAACTAAAATTCTTGTTAGTCATCCCGAAATGCATAACCTTACACTTCTCACTATTAAATTTCATCCTATTACTATTACTCCAGTTTACAAGGTCATCCAAATCTCCCTGCAGGATATCCCGATCCTTCTCTGAATTGGCAATACCTCCCAACTTTGTGTCATCCGCAAACTTTATCAGCCCACTCCTACATTTGGTTCCAAGGTCAGTAATAAATAGATTAAATAAAAACGTTATAATGTGTTACTGGCACTCGAAACCTTAAATGAGAGTGAATAAATGAAGACTCGGCACCCTATTTCTGAAAGGCTGCTGACCCCTGAACTAGACTGTCATTGGGTACTTTGCTTGAATCTCATCTGGTGTTCTGTGCTGAGATGCTGAGACTTCAATAGATACTTCAGGAATATCCCAGTGCCCGATGGGTTACTGTAGTTTAGGGTTTCCATCCAGCAGCCGCAAATTGTACAAAACCTCCCTGCTGCACCATTCACTAGTGCTGCTGTCCGAACACGTTCGTCCTCACTGGTGAGCCCACATTGGCTACTGATGAAACAGGAAATGAATCTCAACCTTCTATCATTTACATACAAAGATGCATGTAGTTTATCTCCCTGTTACGTAACATCACATCTGTGCATGCCTGTGATTAATGGCAGTCATAATAATGCATCAAGCGCACGTTACAACCACAAAATAATTCACGATCAGGACTCCTGTGGGAGGAAGCCACGTGGGATTTTCCCTGTTTTAGAGATAGTGAATCTCAGATAGATGTTTTGTTATTCTTTGCATTACAATAGATCTTAGAGGCCTTCACTGAATCAGCGCCTCATTGTTTGATACTGTACAAATGCATAGGGAGAGACAGTCCCTGACCCCACCTGTTATAATCCAAATTGACAAGGCAAACCAAGAGCAGATGGGGCACTATTATCACTAGAGCCCTACCAAATTCACGTTCTGGTCAATTTCACAGCCACAGGATTTGAAAATTGGTAAATTTCACATTTTCAGATGTTTAAATCTGAAATGTCACAGTGGTGTAACCATGGGAGTCCTGGCCCAAAAGGGGCTTGTGGACGGGTCGCAAACCTGCAGTAGGGGGGTCATGGGATTGCCACCTTCCCTTTTGTGCTGCCTTTAGAGCTGGACTCTGGAGGCAGCAACCGCGGAGCTTCCTGCAGCCGCAGGAGGTTTCTGGAGGTGGAGGTGAGTCTGAGCTCTCCCCGAGAGTGGCTGTGCAGGGGATGGACACGTCCTATCCCTCCCCAGCCCAGCTGGAGCTAAGAACCCCCGGCTGGGGCGCTCTGAGCAGCAGGAGAAGATTGGATTCCACAGGGAAGGGCTTATTTCAGTCCATAACGCATTTTTCAAGGCTGTGAAATTGGTAGGACCCTAATTATCACCCTAGTTTTACAGATGGGGAACTGAGGAACAGAGAGGTTAAAGATCTCACAAGGAGTTTGTGACAGAACCGTGGATCGAATCTATATCTCTTGAGCTCCGTCCAGTGCCATAACCACAAGACCATCTAGTGGACTGTGCACAGGTCTGGAAATGAAGCCTGGCAAATGAGTGATTACAATCTAGGCTACCCAGTCACTGCATGCCACAGGTGGGATTTGAACTAAGGACGGCTTCCTTTCTAGTCGTGTGCTTAATCCACTAGGCTTCAGTTCCTCTTCCTCTGGGCTCAGTGGTAAACAGAACACTCGGTTTGAGTCACGCTGTCCTTTTTGCCCTCTTTATGGAATTTCCGCTACACGTTCAGTCCCTGGATGATTGCACGACTGCTTTTGGGCGTTATTGGGTTATATCGTCTTGTAATTTAATGAACAGATGCAAAGTAGAGAAGCTGAAAATAAAACACTGGCCAAGTTTTTTTTTAACTGGATTCCCTTTTCTATTTAATCATCTGAAACTTTTTTCTCTCCATCGGTCCAGATGCTAAACAGTAAAATATACTCTTCCCTCCAAACCATTTTGGGCTTGAGCATCAGCTTCACTGGAGGTATGCTGATGTACACCAGGTGAGAATCTGGCCCATAACATTGGTATCTTCCATATACCAACTATGATGGGGTGTATCAGGCCCTTTGAGGCCCTGTGGTGCTACCACACCCCGCCCCGGAAAGAGCAATAGAAGTAGGACCTCCAGGCTGCATAGCGACGCTGTGGGGAAGCAGCCAATCAGAACCCAGCAGGCTCATATAAAAGGAGCTGCTGGACAGAACAGATCAGTTGATGGCTGGAGGCCGGGGAGCAAGAAAGGTGCTCCTGGTTGATGACTGGGACTTGAGTGAGACGTCAGCCCTGAGGTGAGGGTGAAGATGAAAATACTGGGGTTAAGAAGGGAAGTGGCCCAGGGAAATGCAGCAGCAAGTAGTTAAAGGGAAGCAGCCTGTATCTGCTACTTATAGAGTCCCTGGGTTGGGACCCAGAGTAGTGGGTGGACCCAGGTTAGAGGCCACAGGTGGAGTGGCCTAAGCCCAGAGAAGGGCCCTTAAATGAGCCCGGAGACAGGGCTATGGACTGAGATGTTACAGAGGGCACCGTGAGAGGCCCTGTTGGACTTGAAGGGGTCTGTTTTGTTGTAAACCTACAGACTGCGTGTGACTCACCGGCAGCACCGAGTCACTGAAAACCTGCTCGAGAAGTTTAACTTTCGACAGGCATCACCGCAAGCAGAACAAAGCTGATGGAGTCCAGGGGCAGGCACAGCTGGCCGGCATGGGAACTCACATGAGGTGAGTGGTCTTGTTCCACCAACCCTATATCTCTGTATCAAACACATTTAATTCTCAGGAATGATTTGTCAAGCCCTGGTCAATGTTGTTTGATAGCTGAGTTCACCTCCCCCCCCCCCCAAGTGTATATCGTGAGCATTTCTAGACATTATAATAATAAGGGGGGAAGGGAAGCTCGGTGGTTTGAGCATTGGCCTGCTAAATCCAGGGTTGTGAGTTCAATCCTTGAGGGAACCATTTAGGGATCTGGGGCAAAAATCTGTCTGGGAATTAGTCCTGCTTTGAGTAGGGGGTTGGACTAGATGACCTCCTGAGATCCCTTCCAACCCTGGGATTCTATGAATAAGAATGCCATAGGGATTCTTGTTGGGGCATCTATGCTGCCCTTTCTCGGTGCAAGCAGAGATTGAGGCACAGTGGAAATGTAGTGTGGAGGTCACAAAAGGAGTGGCTTAAAAAGATCCCCTGGGCTCTCTGCTCGGCCCACCTGGGAAGCGGGAGGAGCAAGAATATGGTCACCCCATTGCTCCTTGCTGCCTCCGTCTGCTGGGATCTCTTGCTCTTCCACCCATTTCCTTCCTGGGGCTCCAGGGGACAAGACACTAAGCAGGGAAGACACAGCCCTTGGAGCTCAGAGGATTCCTTTGTTTTCACCGCCAGCTGTCACATGCCGCCGGATGCATTGTACCCACCCTGGCATGGTCTCGTGCTCCCTGGGGTTCCTGCCCTACAGATCAGGAACTCCTAGAGTCACCCCTAGGTAGCACTGTACTCCTCCACTCCAAATCTGGCCTGGAACAAGGCTCACCTAAAACCCAACCCTAGGCAGAGTTTTGAACCCAAAGAGGGAGAAGTGCTAGAGATGCCATGAAGCCCCGGGGCATTGCTATTGGTTTGACGTGGAAGGCGCTCAGATGCAAGAGCGATGTGTGGCGGGATAAATCCTTACCGTAGATAGGTAGATGGATGTCTCTGTTTAATCACTTTTGTCACTATTGTAAGCAACTCATGAGATTTTTCCTGTACTCGCATTTGTATGTAAATCTGGCACTGGTCAGCTTTGCTAAACTTTTGAGCACACGGGTAGAGACGCAAATAGAGGAGGAGACTAATACAGGGAGGCACCTTCAGCCATTTGAATTCTTCACGTTTGGAGGCTCTCAACATTTTCTAATCCTGGCACAATAAGGGTTGGCTGCTAGATGGTCCAGATCTGCTTTGGCCCTGGGTCTGATGGCATACGGGATTCGCCTCTCCTTGTAATGCTTGTGTTGGCTGCCAATCTGAATGGCTCACTTACCACTAATAGATCGCACGCTTCCCTGTTCTCCTTTTAAATCAGAAGCACATTTCTGTGCCTCTGCCAGCAAAACCTTGGCCATCGTGTGAATTTCTGGCTGGGGGAATCGCATCGGAGATGGAGTCAGCCTGTATCAGAAACATGGCTGTAGATAGTGAAGTTCAGCCTGTACATCAGTAACCCTCACTATGGTGACTGTTCCTACAACGCATAACTGCAGCACAATTTTGCTAGAGGAAGTGATTGAGTTTGCTCTCCTTCTCTCCCCATCTGTCTCCCCATCTTAGCTCTTGTTTACAAGCTAAGACGCTGGTTACAGTGATATCCAAGCTCTGACCCATTAGATAGCTCACATTTGCTGTTATAACTGCTATTATTTGTGGCTGAGATTCTCAAAGCCAACGAAGAGCTCGGAATGCCCAGTTTCCATGAACTTTAATGGGAACGAGGCATCCAAATCTCGTAGGGTTGTTCGAAAATCTCATCTGACCTTGATACTTTCTGTGGGACCCCAGCCGCCAGTCCCTCACAAGTCTCAGGATCTGGCCAGCTGTGTGAAAATGTCTCTCATTACCACAATCTTTCCATTTCTATGTTGCGCAAGCTCTTGTCTTCAATACCTCCTTCTCCACGTCCACCACCAAAGCTTCTCTCTCACCTTTGGGTTTACGAAATCGAGACTATTCTGAGTCAAACAAAGGAGATTGTTTTTTTTTTTTCCCCATCAGCTCCTTGTGCAGCTAGGAAATAGACTTGTTCAACTGCAGCGTTTGTCTTTCTGTCTATACCATCACTTCCTGTGCTGCTGGTTCTTGACTGCAGGGCCCCAGAGAAGATATTGTCCTCATCTTCTCTAAGGCTAGAACTTCCAGAAGACACACCCGCTGCACGTCGGCAACAGACTCTTCTTTAGCACTGTTTTTCCACACAAACAAGTGCTGCTGCTACCCCAGAATTTTTAAGGTAGACTGTTTGGGAGGATTATTTGTATTGTGCTGTGTCACACAGATTCCGCACTATTAAATTGAAAGCATTGGGTCTTACAACATCCCTGAGATGCTGGGTAGGTAAGTATTATTATCCTAACTTTACACATAAGGAAACTGAGGCAGAGAGAGTTTAACTGACTTGGATGCCTGTAGCTGAGTTGCCAAAATAACCCAGATCTCTTGAATCCGGGCCCTGTGATGTAGGCAATCTTTCCTTTCTTCCCGCTAAAAAATATGCGTGCTGCTAAACCACTTCACAGAATTGTTTGTCCTTAATAAAATTCAGTTCCAGTTATGACCCTGAGAGATGTGATTAGTAAATTAGACTTTTTAATTAGCATTTTGCATAATTCATGAAAATTGTAATGTAGTCATGTATTTGATTGTCAAGGTGCAGATGTGCTAACACGCCGCTATAATTTTCTCATCTAAATAAGTCTTTTGGTAAAACCTCTAATTTTTTACAACTCTATTGTAGAAGATCCATTATTCCCGCTTAGTTTTTTTTTTAAGGCAGATGAATTCAGATGTGGATCTCTCTCCAGTTTGCATCATTGCACATGACTGTTTTTCAGGGCTTTAAACACTGCCATAAAAGTTTGCTTCTGGGTTGGAATTATAGCGTCTGAATTTTCAGAAACACCTAAGAGATCCAGTCCTTAACAGCCAAAAGGAGTTTGATTTCTGCTTTCCTATCATTGTAACAAAACAAAAGCTAAATCCAACATATCCAGAAGGGAAGAGGTGCAGCATGTAATAATATACGGGTGGCTGTACAAGGGAGTTAGGCACCCAATGCAACTTCAGTGGGAGTTGAGTGCCTAAGTCCCTTAAGCATTTTTTAAGATCGCCCCCTATGTCAGAAAGATCTATAATGTTATGTCATCATTAGAGATGAAGGGGTGATTGTCAGTCGCACAAATGGCACATAAGGGGTGGGCTGTCTAACTCTCATTGAAAGTCAATTACTGTGGTAAATCTGGCAAGAAGTCCTGTTTCCTGAAAGTCAAGGGCCACTGACTGGATGATTAAAGAACCATTTCAAAAGCAACTTAAGCACAGATTTTTCAAAGATATGGAGGTGCCTGGAGATGCAGATAGCCATCGAGGCCCAGATCCTCAAAGGTATTTAGGCAACTTACTTACAATGGAAGTTAGGTACTTAAATACCTTGGAGGATCTGGGCCCTAGTGATATCTTCAAAAGCACCTGAATAGATTAGTTACCCAACTCCCACTGAAATCAGTGATGCTCTCATGCGGCACCTAGCTGCAACTTTAGACTCTTAAATGCCTTTGAAAATCTGGCCCTAAATCTTTTCCTAAAATGGGAATTAGGCTCCTAAGGAAACTAAGGGAACGTCTACCTGACAATCTTAAAGCACCCTATGTTAGGTTGACTTACAGCCACCTCAGCAATTACTGCGATGGCTGATGTCCACACTACCTCCTTCTGTCAGTGGTGCACGTCCTCCTCAGGAGCGCTTCCACCAACTGAAGCTCTCAGCTCCATGCAGCTCCCCACAGGGGCCCAGCTGTCCCCTGGGGCTTCTCACCTCTGGTAGGGAGATCCCCACCTGGAGTCCAGTCCGCTGCCATGTCTACACAGACACTGCATCGTCCTAACTACATAGGGTGACCAGATGAGAGGAAGAAAATATTGAGACACATGGGGGGCGGGGGATTCACCGGCAGAGCAAAAAAAAAAAAAGAGTACCAGTCGGGACGCAGGACAAACGCCTAAATATCGGGACATCTGGTCACTCTATAACTACACCAACATAAGCCCTACACCTCTCGTGGAGTTACGTTGGTGTAGTACGGCACTGACATTAGCAGGGGCAAGGTTGTAGTGTAGACACTGACACAGTTAGGTCGACATAAGCTGCCTTATGTTGCCCTAACTCTGTACCAAGCCTAAGTAGCCATGGGATGGGGGCGGGCTCTCTTATGGATCGGTAACTGGTTACAGATAGAAAACAAAGGGTAGGAATGAAGAAAGGGTCTGTTTTCACAACGGAGAGAGGTAAACAGTGGGGTCCCCCAAGAATCTGTGTGTTGTTCAACATTTTCATTAACGATCTGTGAAAGGGTGTGAACAGTGAAGTGACCAAGTTTGCAGAGGATAGATAATTATTCAAGATAGTTAAGTCCAAAGCTGACTGTGAAGAGCTACAGGGGGATTTCACATAGCTGAGTGACTGGGCAACAAAATGGCAGATGAAATTCGACATTGACAAGCGTGAAGTAACGCACGTTGGGGAAAAATAATCCGAACTATACATATACAATGATGGGGTCTAAATTAGCTGTTACCACTCAGGAAAGCTCTTGGAGTCATCAAGGATAGTTTTCTGTAAACTTCTGCTCAGTGTGCACCAGCGGTCAAAAAGGCTGACAGAATGTTAGAAACCACTAGAAAAGGGTTGGAAAGTAAGACCGAATGTATCAAAATGCCATTACATAAATCCATGTGGCCCCCACACCTTGAATACTTAATCCAGTTCTGGTCTCTCCATCTCAGTTCTTTTGAAAATTTTATGCAACATTTTCAAGTTCTTATATGTAATAGTTCCCATGTTCTGTTTCTATTTCCTAAGCATTGTTACGGAGATTTTCAAAGCTGCCTAAGAAACACCTATTTCAACATTAGTTTAATTTCAGTAAGGAAAAAACTGGCCCCTTTCTTGCACTTTTCTCCAATGGAAACAAAGGTGGTGGGAGGGGAGGAAAATAAAATAAGTGAGAGGGAGGTGTTATTTTTTTCTCCCCAAAGCAAACATTTTTGAAAGTCTTTTAAAATTAAAAAACAAACATTTTTCTTTCATAAAAAGACACATTTCCACCAAAACTAAAATTGTTCACGGAAATTCCATTTGGTTGACAAGATCTTTTCCACTAAAAAAAAAAACAAAATTTTTGACCCATTCTCGCCAGAGTATTTATGCTGTAGTAGTACTCAGTAATCCTCATTTGGTATCAGTTAAGTCCATGGGAGCTTTGCCATTGACTTCAATGTGAATAGAATCCAGCCCAGAATCCCAGCCTGGATCAGTCCCTACCACAAACACATTTGAAGGCACAATCAAAGCAAGGTTTTTAATTATGTGCCTGACCTGAAGCTTTAATGACTTCAGTGGAACTATTCATGTTCATAAAGTTAGACATAGGCTTAAGTGCCTTGCCAAATCAGGGAATAAGAAATCATACTCCTCTCACTGCACATTAGGGGTGATCGCAGAAGGGAAATTCCTTTCCATGGGAAAATCTGGCATTTGGAAATTTCCTTTCATCCCGAAATGGAGATGAAAATTCAAAATTTTCAAATGGATTGTGAAACAAAACTTCCCAAATATTTCATTTCAGAAACGGTGTCGCAATCTTGTCAAAACATTTCATTTTTACTTTCTTTCCCATCTGACTGTGCTATGATAGTATATGACATAGACGTCAAAATGATAACGTCGAAACAACGTGTTAGTTCTTAGCACACTGACCTTATGTAGGTTTGGTTTCTTTCCCCTCTCCTAAGCCCAAGCCTGCAAGTCCTCACAGATCTGAAGCCAACGGGACTATTTCTATCAGTAAGGAATACTGTCATGTGGTCCTCATGGGTTTACGGTTTCCAGCCCTAATCTAGCAATCCAGGGTGCGGGTAAATCAACTGCACCCAACGGGCCTGATTCTCCCTGACACTAAAGCCACTTGGACACCACCCTGGCAGTGCAAAGCCACCTTATAGTGAGTGTAACTGTTATCTATGCCCATATTATGGCCCTTTTACATGCCACCAAAGTGCTTTAAAGCGGCATTATTGTAACTGAGACTCAAACCCCACACAACTAATTTCTCCCCTTTCCCCAAATGCAGCACTGATGACGTTTCTTATATATTCTCTTGTATATTTTTCCTCCATTGAATGCCTTTTTTTTTCCTAGTAGCACTCTAATATCACTCACAGCGCCTAAGCCCCCAAATGATATGAATGCAAGAGCTACCTTTAGCAGGGTTATTCCCTTATTCTCCCTCCCAAATCCTCTCCTCCCAGCCTTAGAGAAGAGGATGAAATTGCACAACTCCATCAACGCAACCCTCCGTTTGGATTTTTTGCTAATTCTCAGTGTCCCTCATCCAATATATTTATATTAAAAAAATGTAGCGTCTGTATTTTGGTCCTACTTCCTTCAAGGTGTTCCCTCCCCAGCTGAAATACAACAATGAAATTAAAGTAAGCTGCTAAGATGAAGAACTGCTTCATTGCCCTGCAGCATTAAAGAAAAATGCAGTGTAGATGTAGCTGAGAAGCAAATTTCTACTACAAAAGGGCCTGCTCTGCCTCCCAGGAAGGGAACAGAAATTTTGCCGTTGATGTCACACTAGCAGGAGTGGGGCAGAAATTATAAACAAAGCCACAGAAAGGACACTTGAAAGACACACACAGATTCAGTAAAAATAGATATACACCTCTACCCCGATATAACACGAATTCGGATATAACGCGGTAAAGCAGTGCTCCGGGGGGGTCAGGACTGCGCACTCCGGTGGATCAAAGTAAGTTCGATATAACGCGGTTTCACCTATAACACGGTAAGATTTTTTGGCTCCCGAGGACAGCGTTATATCAGGCTAGAGGTGTATATATTTTGTTTACCCTGGAAAGGGTTTAATACGAATGATTTTTAAGGGGGCTTTAAACTGGCTTCCAAGATAAATCTATCACCCATGGATTGATGCAGTCCTGCTCCCCATGTAAACTCTTCCCCTGGCAAAGCCATATTGGGTTTGATTTTCACAAAGAGCAGTTAGGTACCTAGTTGATGCTCTCAGTCAATGAGAGTCTGTATTCTGAGTTTGCTCCCATTAAAGTCCCATTGGCTTCAATGGGATAGGAACAAGGCCTTTGAAAAATCTCCCCTGAGACAGTCACACATGATATTACAGGTACATTTTCAAATAGTTTATAAATGGGTAACAAATGGTTAATAGATGTTTTAACAAATGGTTAATCAATTGTTATAGCGTAATCTGGAGTCCAGTGGGTCAGTAGCTGCTTAGAATCATTGCTTATAACCATCTATAACCTCTTCTACTAGCGTGAGTAAAAATTCCTATAATACACACTAGTGATGACTGCAGCATGTCTATAACATCTGTTCTCAATAAAAATCCCTTTGTAAATTACTTAGAGACGTATCCTAATATAAAGTGTGAACAAGTAGATGACAAGAGCCCAGACAGAAAGTGGTTGTCATACACTCTCACAGTCAAGGAGGGGTGATGGATGCACGTAACTCGCTGATAAATCCTGTCCCCCTTGATGAGTCCACAGAGGATATGAGTCTGTTAGAACCTGGGCTAGAGGGCTTTTGTTCTTCCACTTATGTAAGAGCTGGGAATTGAACTGGTGACTTCCAGAGCTAAAAGCACGAGCTGCTACAGCTTGAGCTAAAAAGACAAGTCTCTCTAACTAGGGCTATAGCAGATTCACCTGAGGATATCTCTCTCCCCCTCCCACCCCCGCAGTGCTGACCACCAGCAGGGATGCCAATTGGGGACCAAAGCTGCCCAGAGGAGGGATAGAATTTCCCCCTCCTGCCATTTGAGAGGGCCCCCAAACCAAGCGGCTCTGTGACTTGGTGCGTAGGGTCACATCACCACTCAGGTTTGGGTTGGAGGCCCCTTGGCAAAGGGGCAACCGGGCCAGATCTGAGTGGTGCTGCAACCCCGTACCAGGTCACAGCACCCAGAGCGGGAAGCCGGGCCCAGCCCCAAGGCACAGGAATCGCTGCTGCTCTTCCAGGAGTGAGCAAAGTGAGTGTGCTTCTACAGTTTCATTTGTACTTTAATTTTATCGGTATCTTGCTTCTGCCCAACATTGCCAGTGCAGCAGCTCCATTGGCAGGCGAACTCCGTGGTGACAATAGGGTGACCAGGCAGCAAATGTGAAAAATCAGGACAGGCGGTGGGGGGGTAATAGGCACCTATAGAAGAAAATGCCCCGAATATCGGGACTGTCCCTATAAAAGAGGGACATCTGGTCACCCTAGGTGACAAATGCAAAGTAATTAATATTCAGCAGACTAATTTGAACTTCAAGGGCTGACCGCGCTACAAATGCATCTGAATATCTTCTTTAAGGGCATAGGAAGGGGCAAGAGATCAGACATACAACTGCAAAGAATCAGAGGCTCTTTACCTAAAGTTTTCCACAGGCTGGCATCCAAAGATTACATACAACAATCTCACCATGCCAGTCTACCAGTGATCTTCACTCAGACTTCCCTCCCCGGGGATGGAAAATAAGCAGAAATTGACAATGATGAACTATGCAGTGTCTGTATGTGGAACAGCCGGACAGCAAGGCAAGGGAAGATACATGTCTGCTGTTACGTGGAGAGACAGGAGAATAAACAAATGGGTAAGGGAACAAAGCAGGGTGAAGGACAACTTGAACACAAAGGACGCTTAAGTGGCAAATCTGGTAACAAACTAGCCAGGTAGCAGGAGGGATAGTGGATTGGAAGAGAAATGACAATGAGTAGAATTGGGGGGGAGGGATAGCTCAGTGGTTTGAGCATTGGCCTGCTAAACCCAGGGTTGTGAGTTCAATCCTTGAGGGGGCCACTTGGGGATCTGGGGCAAAATCAGTACTTGGTCCTGCTAGTGAAGGCAGGGGGCTGGACTCGATGACCTTTCAGGGTCCCTTCCAGTTCTAGGAGATGGGATATCTCCATTTAAAAAAAAAAAAAAAAAAATGAGCAAGGCACTCAGGAGTGTTAACCATGTTCAACGTGAGTTCTGCATAAGCTGTGCAAATATTATGGACCTGTCCACGGATCTCAAAAACAACTCTCCGTTTTCCTAGATTTTAAGATCCGAAGGGACCATTATGATCATCAAGTCTGATCTCCTGCATAGCACAAGGCAGATAATTTCCTACGTTAAGTTTTATGCTTTCCCTCCTAACTTCTTTCCAAAACCTCCCCTCCATCTAACAGATGCTCACCAGTCACAAGAGCTTCTCATATGCACATATTATCACGTGTGTTCTGCATCCTCCTCCACTACAGTCAGCCCAATGAAGGAATGTAATGGACACAATCACAAATACGTGTGTGTTAAAAATGGGAGTGTGCATTGCACACTGCGCAATGTCTTACAAGTTGCTATCCCTCTTACGGTGAGGGGAAGTCACCGGACCTGTCTGCTTGCTCACTGATTGACATTTCTGCAGTTTTCTGCTGCAATTAAGCAGATGGGTATTTTCTAGGCTTGTGTACAAATTCTGTAAGGGCTTGTTGTCCTGGATCCACAGGATCTGGGCTATGGCCCCAACTTTGGAACAGTCTCTGAGAGGACCCCTTCAGTGTGCCAGATCCCCTCTTAGGAGTCTGACTCTTTCTCCAGGGTAACTCACACGCCTTCACCGCCTCCTTAGACTTGATCTTTGGGCCATCAGCAGCCTTGCTTCACGCCGTGAGCTCCATTCAGTGAGTCCCACTGAGACAGACCCTGCGGGAGACTTGTACCATCTTAAGGAGCAATCCACCTCCGCAAGCATCGGCAGTGATAGCCATCCAGCGCTGTCAGATAGTAGGGTTTATTAGTCAACTGGAGCACAGCATGGGAAGTCCTTGCTTAGCACAGAGGAATGAAGGTTAAGGCACATTCCATTCTGGGTAGCCAGAGCCCAGCCAAGCTGTAGTGAACTCCACTGTTCAAGCTGTGTCTCCCCATCCATCTGATCTCCTTGGTCAGATGCCCAGATATGGCCCTCTGACTGCTTCCCACAGCCAACCCTGAACTTCCACCTCATCCCCCAGCACGGTCCTTTGTTCTTCCTGCAGAGAGATTGGGCAATCTGAAGTCGCTGGTTGCTAGGCATCAAAATCCCAGTGATTTGATTTGCCATTGTCTTCAGGGGTTCCCCACGGCCACAGGTTGACACACTTAATCCCAGGCAGTTAGGCACCATTCACACTGGTGTCTTAGCCTGCTTCGAGAGAAAACAGTCCCTTTCTAACCCTTAGGTAACAATGTAACATTTAGGGGAAACTGAGGCACACATAGGCTTCATAAAAATATTACAAAAATTCCTACTTCATCCCACTTGGCTACACAAACAGAGGAGTAGAGTTAAAGTGGTACCACCTCTCTAGCGTAGAATCCGTTATAACAGTATAAAAGGTGCTTTGATTGGTATCACTCATTCTGGCACAAGAAGGGAAATAAGCTATACCCGTATAAGGCATCTTTATACCAATACAATGCACACTAGGGGGACTGCCCTGGTATAACTATGTAAGGAAAGGGCACACCCCTGACCAAAATAGTTATAAATCCCGTGAGTAGATTAGGGCCTTAAAGTGCCAATATCTTGAGCTGGGATGTCCCATTTAGGTGCAAAGCACACCTAGCAGCCCGCGCTAGAGCAAAGTTTTCCACGCCCTCACTTTTGGTCCTGATTTTCCCACCCTTATTCATGTAGATGTGATCTCCTTTCTTGGCGGGATTCCTTGTGAGGGCAAGCAAAGCACTCCTCACTGTGCGGGAGGGTATGAGAAGCCAGCACTTGGCGAATACTCCACCTGCAGTCAAGGAACCTGATTCTCAGTTGGACAAAAGCCACTTTACCTCGCTCTGGCAGGGCCAAGAGGCTCTGATGTTGGTATAAAAGTAATTTATTCCATCTTTCTGGTCCCTTTACATCCCCATCATCGTGTGTAAGAATTCAGGCTCATTGACTTCAATGGGACTTTTCACCCAGGACTAGATTGCGATATCCTTCCTCACTCTGAGCAGTCCCACTGACATGACTAGGCTCACTCACGGACTAAGGCAGTCCTATAGGTGAGGAAGGATAGCAGATGCTGGCCCAGTCGGTTTCCTTGCTTTAACAGGAAGCGCCTGGGGTTTTCCGGCAAGGAATGTTTTTATGATCGTTTGAATGGATGGACTCGGGTTGCTGTGGTTTCAACCTAACCCCCATTTTATTCAGTCCCATCAAGAACATGTTCTGCAGCTGGATTTGAATAGCAGATGACATTGGTGTCTGTGAGTGTACCGTGAAGGAAACTAGTCATACGCCAGGAAGCACGGGATAGATCTTTGAAACGGGAAAAGGAAAATTATCCCAAAAGGAGGGGAAAATATGTTTATAATACTGTCAATAGCAGATCTGCAGAGCTTGGGGAAAAAATATTGTCTCAAAGACTCTTCTTCAAGCGTGCAAGCAAACGGAATGCAGGCAAACTCTCCTGGAAGCTAGTACTTCTACAGAAGAGGAGGTTTCAGGGTTTAACTGAAAGTAAATGATGCATTCAGTATTCAAGATACAGGCCTGTCAAACGTCTTGAAGGGGAAAAGTATATGCCTTCTGAAAACAGCACATTAAAAAGCAGGGAACAGCCTGGTTATATCCGTAAACTGGTATCATGTCTATGCGAAGAGATCACTTAGGTGAATGAGATGCATTATAATCAGGATGTTTATCATGCATAATTACAGAGCAGGAGTGGCATTTTACTGGGCTGACAGGTTCTGATCTGCAGTAATAGATGTATGTTCATTCACATCACTGAAGGCAGGCAGTGGTGGAGTAAGGATTCGAGCCTGCAAACACTTAAGCACATGCTTATCTTTAAGTACATGTGTAGTTCCCCGGGTCAAAGATCCAGATTCTCAGCTGATGTAGATCAAAGTAGCGCCATTGAAATCAGCAGAGCTATTCTGAAATACATCAGCTGAGGAGCTATGTCATTGAGATTATTCACGGGTTTAAAGTTGATGTGTTTTCAGGATCGGGATGTGAAACTCCAGGGGCAGATGGACTGGCATCCAGACTATATGGGAGTCACTTTAGAATCTCCAAAATGTCCGACGGTTCCTCCTATATGAAAGAGATCTGTACAGCTAGCCAAACTGGGCTATTAGCCTGCTGGGTGTTAAGGAACGTGCCACGTACCACATGTCCAATAGGTCAATCCTCCAGCTAACGCATGGACTAGGCACATCCTGATATTCTGTTAATTCCAAAAGGGGTCCGTCCAACCCAGAAGCACAGCAGATGGTACGTAGGACCAAGAGTTAAGTTGCTGATGTTAAAGAGGGAAATAAATACAAAACGAACCAAGAAAATCCTGCCCACAAATTTATCTCCAAAATCATCCTCTTTAAGATTCTGGCTTGCCCTGCTCACCCATGCAAATGAGTAAGGGGGTGATAAAGGTGCCCCTTCACTCCCCTGTGTGCGCTACCCCATCCTGGGTCACAGCGCTGCGGGGCACCACTTCCAACAGCACCTGCCTTTCAAATGACACTGTGATGCTCAGGCTTTCCCCTAGCCCACCGGATCTTCCATGTGTGAAGTCTAAATGCACACGACACACAATTGTTTCAGGACGCATGTGAGTCCTCTAGTGCAGGCAAATCTCTGCATCTAACTTCAGAGATACGTCTGATGCTGATTAGGCTAAATGTTCATTCAATGTACAGCGGACCATTTGTGAAATGATCTTGGTGTGCGTTTGTGTGTATGTGTGTGTGTGTGCACGCCCAGTACAACGACGCATACTTTCGTTATTGACTGAGAACAGTATGGCAGGGAACAAGAATGTCTTCCTTCTTATGTCTGTCTTCTAGAAGATTTAGAGCACTCAGCCCTGCTCTGTTAGGGCCTTTCCTGTTTCCCTTTTAGTTACATTATTTTTACTGCGTGCATTTCTCTTGACAAAAACCTCCTCTACAACTTCATAGATCCAAGTGCCGAGGGTGAACTCTGCTTCCTTCATTCCTACACAGAGACCCATGGCCCCACCACCCAGGGTCATTTATTGAATGAACCTGTGGGCATAAAGACATTCCTTCTGTGGAAGGGAAGGGGCACAGTATCGTTAGTGAATGACAAAAAGTTGAAAGTCTGACTGGGGAAGAAGTTAGGAGTCTAGCCAGCTACTTAAGTGTCTTCTCTCTTTCTGTATGGCTGTTACTGCATGCATGGGACTGGAGAGGCAAATAGACATGGTTACAAATCTAGGGTGGGATTTTCATAAGAGCTCAAGGGATTTAGGCACCCAAGTCCTTGAGAACAGTGGGAACTGACAGGGACCTAAGTGGGACCCATTGCATGCTGAGCTCTTTTGAAAATCTGGCCTGTTGAATTAAGTAACGGCAGGCTCAGGCCGGTGTTTTGTAGATCTGCGGCCTTTAATATCACTCAACCCCTTGCTAATGCTACCTACACAAAACATGGTTCAAGTCCTGGTTCTTCCCACAAGCGCTATTTCAGGAGCAGAGTGAAAGGAGTGGCATATGGAGATATACCCCTCTCATAGAACTGGAAGGGACCCTGAAAGGTCATTGAGTCCAGCCCCCTGCCTTCACTAGCAGGACCAAGTACTAATTTTGCCCCAGATCCCTAAGTGGCCCCCTCAAGGGCTGAACTCACAACCCTGGGTTTAGCAGGCCAATGCTCAAACCACTGAGCTATCCCTCTCAGATTGTGAAGGAATGCTGACAACCCCCCTGTGATTTTGTAAAGGAGAGGTGTTCTCTCAGTAAACAGTACTAGAAAAAAAAAAGGTTGGTTATTTACCTGTGGGGCAGACAATGGTCTTGTTCATTGTCTGCCCCACAGGTAAATAACCAACCATTTTTTTTTCTAGTGGTAGATACGCTGGAGGGTAGGGATAGGATACAGAGGGACCTAGACAAATTAGAGGATTGGGCCAAAAGAAACCTGATGAGGTTCAACAAGGACAAGTGCAGAGTCCTGCACTTAGGACAGAAGAATCCCATTCACTGCTACAGACTAGGGACCAAATGGCTAGGCAGCAATTCTGCAGAAAAGGACCAAGGGGTTACTGTGGACGAGAAGCTGAATATGAGTTAACAGTGTGCCCTTGTTGCCAAGAAGGCTAATGGCATTTTGGCCTTTATAAGTAGGGGCATTGCCAGCAGATTGAGGGATGTGATCATTCCCCTCTATTCGACATTGGTGAGGCCTCATCTGGAGTACGGTGTCCAGTTTTGGGCCCAACTCTACAAGAAGGACGTGGAAAAATTGGAAAGAGTCCAGCAGAGGGCAACAAAAATGATTAGGGGGCTGGAGCACATGGCTTATGAGGAGAGGCTGAGGGAACTGGGATTGTTTAGTCTGCAGAAAAGAAGAATGAGGGGAAATTTGATAGCTGCTTTCAACTGCCTGAAAGGAGGTGCCAAAGAGGATGGATTTAGACTGTTCTCAGTGGTAGCAGATGATAGAACAAGGAGTAATGGTCACAAGTTGCAGTGGGGGAGGTTTAGGTTGGATATTAGGAAAAAAATTTTCACTAGGAGAGTGGTGAAGCATTGGAATGGATTACCTAGGAAGGTGGTGGAATCTCCTTCCTTAGAGGTTTTTAAGGCCTGGCTTGACAAAGCCCTGGCTGGGATGGTTTAGTTGGGGATTGGTCCTGCTTTGAGTAGAGGGTTGGACTAGATGACCTCCTGAGGTCCCTTCCAACCCTGATATTCTATGATTCTATGACTGTTCATCACTCACGTTCTTCGCCCTTCGCGGTTCATTGGTCTCCAGGTTAGATCATTTCAGTCATCCAGTCAGGGACCACAGATAATATTGTGTGATAGTCCCTGCCTCAAAGAGGTTACAATCATTTTGTTTTGTGTGTGTACAACACCTAGCATAATGCGGTCCGGGTCCATGAATTGGTCTACTCCTCATTATTAGATTAAAAATAAGACTAAGAATTTGGGTGATCAACCCCAATCTGTCAGGGATAAGAGCCAATCTCCAGGCGACCTAAGGAGCACAGCTGGCCTGTAGGAGGCTGTCTGATTGGCTGCACCTGATTGGTGGGAAGTGTCAGCGGACTGGGTTTTAAGCCCAGCCGCAGTTCGGTGACTGCCCAAAGCATTTGCCCATGGCTGTGATCGTGCCTGTGTCTGCTTGTTCCCAGCCTTGCTCCTACCTTGCTTCACTCCATGTAATTAATTTCTGACCCTCCGCTTTGATTTCTGTCTTAGCCTTTGACCCTTAGCATCTGACTCCAGTTCTGACCCTTGGCTCAATGCCTGAATCCTGCTCTAACCACTGGGAATGACTGCCCATATCCCAGTCAGTGACACAATCAATGAATAGCAAATATTCACTTCAAGTTTGGTCCATGATCTGAAAATTATTTTTCAAAGATATTTTGTGAATACTTACAATTAGAGTAAGGAATTATTCAGCTAAAGATTTTTGGGGGGTATGAAGAGCAAGGCGGATTTGTTAAAACTAAATCTTTACTTGGAAAAGCATCTGTTTCAACAAATTTCTCTTTTGCAGGGGGGAAATGAAATTGTCAATGTTTTGAAATCATTATTATGATTATCTATTATTATGGTTCAAAATTTAAAATAAAATGGGAGGGAGAAACAGGTTGGATCAAAACAAAAGGTTTTTAATTAATCTCATTCCAAAAAACAAAATTCAGATTTTCAGTGGATGCAAATGTTTGAGATTTTGATGTTTTGTGCCTATTCAGGATGGGATTTTTTTTTTTCTCGGTCTCAGAAAGTCTCAGGGGATGAGAAACCACCTCCCACCCAGCTCGACCTGTAATGAACGAACACATTTAAAGAAAATCAGCTCTGTTTGAAAAGTTCTTTCTAACCATCCCATTTGCGACTAATGGCTTAGCCAGCTCTGCTGACAGTTGGGGTAAAAGGCCAGGTGGAAGCTGGTAAAATTGTTAGCACAGATGAGACCATTATATGTCGTACGGATGTTGGGAGATTGCCTGCTTGTGGAAGATGATAACAAATGTCCTCTAAGGCTCACTCACCGCTAGTGGTGGTAACTTTCCAAAGGTTCTCCAGTTGGTAGAACTGTTTGCTTGTCATTAATAAAGGATTTCTCCCCTAGATGAGCATTTGATTTAAACTGAAAACACGCCTGCATGGCTACTTTTAGTCTGCTCAGTAAATCAATGTTTGCTTTTACATCCTGCCACTGAACTACTTACACAGGGCACTCTGTCTGTGAAGCTCTCAGTACAGAAAATTATCTCTAATGCACAGCTAAGAACTCCGGCCTACAGTCCACTGGTGCCTGCTATAAACTCTATACGGTACCTCTATTGTTAAAAATACTTTGACATGCCAGCCATTCTCTGGCTTTCATGAAATCTCAGCTCTATTATTATTCTTTTGAAGAGAGACGGTAACTCTAATCACAAGTAATCACCACCAGTCAGAAAGGTATCAATGGGAATACAAGTTTTACCCTGAAGGGCTATTTGAACTCGCAGAAAAATGTTGAATTGCCCCCGAAGCAATTGCCGATTAACCAGTTAATGAAGCATCTGTGACTGCTGGCATGTCCCAGACATGTCACTGCAATGCTTGAAGGATGGAGGAGTTTAACAGAAAGATTGATTGTAGCGACTACTTTTATAGCAGCCAATCAGATATAAATGAAATGAAATTCTCTTTGGCTCATATTCCACCATCTATTTGTGGGCCTGTCCTGTTCTGTTTAAATTGTCTGAAAGCTGCTTATCCCTCGCTTTAGGAAGGCTTGCGCTTTACAATAGGTAATATTTGGTTTATATTTTCTAGAGTTGTCTCTGATTTCCATTTGCTGCTTGGCAACTACGATACAAATATATTAGGCATGAGAGTTTAATGTAAAAATATATATGTATGCATGTGGAAATGAATTCTATCCGCCGATAACTGCATTATCTGGCACACACAGTAAATTAAAGGTCAGACTTTTTAAAGTGCTCAGCCCCCACATCATATTTAGATGTCTAAATAGAAGCCACCATGTACTGAACCCTTTAGAAAATCTGCCCTTACATACACTAAATGTGTGTGTGTGTGTGTGTGTGTGTGTGACTCACTTTTTTACAAATTCAAACCTATCAATCTGAATCTTTTTTTGTAATCTGATTACAGACTTTTGAAATGAAGCTGATTGTATTTCATAGATTCTAAGGTCGGAAGGGACCACTGTGGTCATCTGGTCCGACCTCCTGTATAACACAGGCCAGAGAACTGCCCCGAAATAATTCCTAGAGCAGAGCTTTCAAAGAAACAGCCAATCTTGATTTGAAAATTGTCAGTGATGGAGAATCCATCGCAACAGTTGCTAAATTGTTCCAATGACTAATTACTCTCATTGTCAAAAACGTAGGCCTTATTTCCAGTCTGAATGTGTCTAGCTTCAACTTCCAGCCACTGGACCGTTTTAGACCTTTCTCTGCTAGGCTGAAGAACCCATTATTAAATATTTGTTTCCCATGTAGATAATTATAAGTATTTATTTAGAAATGGTGATGTTCTAATCAGGCAAGTAGGACTTTTCTTAGGGTGACCAGATGTCCCGATTTTATAGGGACAGTCCTGATTTTGGGGGCTTTTTCTTATATAGGCTCCTATTACCCCCCACCTCCATCCCGATTTTTCACACTTGCTGTCTGGTCACCCTACCTTTTCTAGACAAATTCTTCTGGAGGTGGAATGTGAAGGGTATCTACCTCATATAGCAACGACTGCACTGTCTTGGTATAACATAAGCAGAAAATTACATTCGTTTCAAAAGAACTTATATTTTACCGTATCTGTGATAGTTGGAAATGTGTGATGGCAATGACAAGAATCTGTTCTGCAAAAATACTACTCTGATATTTCAAATGCTCACACTGCTTTTGTGTGTGTGTGTGTGTGCGCGCGCGTGCGAGTTGTGCATGAGGTCCCTGTCTCTGTGAAGAGTTCAGTCCCTCCAGCTCTCTGCCATGGAATCAAACTCAGCTTTATTCTCAAGCAAATGAAAAGGGGGTAATCATAAAGATACAGCCACTAATTATGGAAACTTCTGTGATTGTCCCTACCACCGGGTGTTGCAATACCAGTCCCATCTAGATAGCCGGTAATGTGCTGGGCGGACCACAAGTTCACAGGCAAATGCTGTGTGCGCGAAGGGATCACACTGAACACGGAGTTAATTAATGAATACAATATAGAATGAATTCTCCCTGTAACAAGCCACAATATATTTCATAAATCAACAGAGACCTCTTAGCCCTGTGAATAATTGTTAAAGGAACACACCTGTTACAAGAATGTTTTCCAGGATTTAACACACCTCTGCTCGCTCTGATTTGCATGATTTCCCCACAGTCTTTTGCAGAAATGTTATTAATTTCAGCAAATGGTTTTTACCTCTGTAGGTTGAGAGGAAACACAACTTGAAATGGTAATTTTGCATTTGATGAGCCTGATTATGGAAGAAAGGCAAAAATGTGATTCCCTAGCTATAAAAACAGTAGTGCATCTTTCCCATAGCCACTGTCCCCTCCACCCCACAGCATGCACAATGCACAAAACCATTCCAAGTTTTCTTTCATTCTTTAAAATGGCAATAAATTCAAATCTTCATACAGAGTCTGGGTGACATTACAGCGACAATTCCACAGGTAACAGATGCAACCTGACTTGCAGGGTGATCCAATGAAGGGGCACTGGGCTAGGACTCAGCTCCTGGGTTCTAGTCTTCAGCGTTGTCACTTACCAGCTTTGTGACTCTGGCCAAATTCCTTCAGCTCGGTTTCCCCTCCCACTTTTGTCTATTTACATTGTAAACTTTTGGGGACAGGGACTATGTGTTCAGTGCCTAGCACAGTGAGGTCCTCACCTCAGGCGAGACTAATTTAATACTTATTAATGATTTGTAATAATGGAGGAGGAATAACCAAGGTGCACAGTGCTAGAAAGGAAAGCAGAGTGAAGAAGGTGAATAGAAGGCAATGCGACGGAGCCATAGAATGGAAATGTTACATTACAATATAGAAAGCTTAAATGCCAAATAAATAAGAGGCTGGAGTACAAAGCACCATGGGGATAGGGTGGGTATTCATCCACCTGCATCTCAACCTGGACTTTAATGTTCACGTTGAACAAAATTCTCTTTTTGGGTCCTCCCCCAGAATTTTGTTTTCATGTGGCTTCGTCTCTGTTGGTCCTTTCCTTCCTGCAGTGACTCTGTAGTCTATCCTGGATCAAAGAGTGCACAGAGGCACAGACTGGGAGAAGGCTGTTGCAATGCCCAGATCCAGGTGCAAGTTTCTGCGTTAGAAGTGAAGTTTGCTTTGTCTCATAGCAGAGCTCCCATATATGGTAATCCCTGCTCCCAAAACAAAGTTTGCTAGCTCCAGTATCATAAATGCTTCTTGAATTTTCCAAAGCCCTGATAGATTCCTGACCTGGCCACTTTTATTGACGCTGTTGCCCATTGTTTAAGGCTGGGAGTTAGATGCCCAAATCCCATTGGAGATTCAATGGAAGTTGGGTACCTAACTCACATCGCCATCATCATCAAACACACATTGTCTACTGAGGATGGTTGCACCAGAAAGAGTGACTATGGGTGATGGCATCAGACCAGGTGTCATGTAGTGAAGTTCTCAGATCTGGCTCAGTCCTGAGAATCCATGAATCTCTGGGGTGACTCCTTGGATGGTGACAGGCAGGGTCAGGGTGTGCACACCTTCATGCATCAATGGAGCATTTGAGAGCACATTGTGCTGGGGTGTTTTAGTCCACCCTGGAGATGTGGCCAAAGAGCAAGCAACATCACTTTTGACTATAATGAGCATTTGAAGGAAGGCCAGACCTCAGCGAGCCTGTGACATTTCACATAAAGTCAAACCACTTTACGCTCAGGCTTTGGTGATGACAGCACACAGAATGCCTCTAGCTGCTCCAAATCTGCCTTAACCTTATGCCAACTTTGAAAATACAAGCCTAAGTTTCCAGTGTCTTTGAAATGAATTATTTGCATTTTTTTTCTCCATATAAAACACATGATCACTAGTGTCCTTTGTCCATGGAGGTGGTCCATCCTCATTCATCATATCCATTACCTAACTGTGCTGCTAATTTCTAAAAGGGAACAAGTGATCAACCCAACACTGAATTTATATCAAGGTTGCAGTAGTGTTAGGTTGCATAATTCAATGAATTCACTTTCCAGAAAACATACCATATGTTTTTCATTCTTTGTAATTAGCAACCATAATTTCTCATTTCTGCATAATAACAATACACTTCTATCTGCTACAAAGAGTTACCAGTGCAGACAGTTTGCCATCAAAGAAACATTGTAAGAATCGTTCCGTACATCTGGTATTGCCGCTTTTATTTCCTTGCGAATCCACCTGAATAAGGTCAACGCTCTTAATTTTCAGGATATCAACATTTTCAGGGTGGCCAAGTAAATGACATTTAACGACAGACTGCACTATAAAGATATACGATTTCCAAATTGATTAATTCCTTTTGAGCAGATGATCAATAATATATAGACACAACAATCTGAGGTCAGAAAGTATGCAGGGAAAAATAGGACAGAGGGCAAGAAAAGAAGCAAAGATCCTGAAATTTACT
The DNA here is from genome assembly GCF_013100865.1 of Trachemys scripta elegans. Lineage (NCBI taxonomy): Eukaryota > Metazoa > Chordata > Testudines > Emydidae > Trachemys > Trachemys scripta. The sequence goes on from NC_048302.1 coordinate 7,537,913, forward strand.
TAAAACGTATTTTAAATAACAGCAGAGACTCTGGCCTTGATTCAGTAAACACTTAAGCATGTGCTTCACTTTAGGGATGGACTTAAGCATGTGCTTAACCAGGACAGCACTTAAGCATGTGCTTAAAATTGAGTGATTAGCTGAATCAGAGCTTCTTGGATATCTCTTCAAATATTTCAGACAGATTATCAGAAACTAAAGGGCACCAATACTGAAGTCAAAATCAGAGAAGTATCAGGGGGTAGCCGTGTTAGTCTGTATCTACAAAAACAACAAGGAGTCTGGTGGCACCTTGAAGACTAACAGATTTATTTGGGCATAAGCTTTCATGGGTAAAAACCTCACTTCTTCAGATGCATAGAGTGAAAGTTACAGATGCAGGCATTATATACTGACACATGGAGAACAGGGAGTTACTTCGCAAGTGGACAACCAGTGTTGACAGGGCCAATTCAAATCAGAGAAGACTCTCCCCCCGCCAAAAAAAAAAAGACAGAAATTGCAACTCACTCCAATTTAACAACCGGGATTCATTTTAGTTGCTTAACTATTTGGGCAATTCATTTCCTCCCAACATTAGTGATTGGCTCAATCCTCCGCCCCCACTCTTATTAGGCATTTTAGTACATATTTTTTCGACCTTTGGAAATTTAGAGAGAACTTTTCATATAAACACTGAAGGGGTTAATACAGGAGGAAAGAAATGTATTTGTTTGTAAATTCCATCAGCCTAGGCTTATATTCACACTTCCTCTTGTCTTCCATGCAGATTTCTTTAGTTTTAAAGTAGTATGTATCAGAGTGCAATATTTTCATATTGAGTGCTAAAGAAAAAGCTGCATGTCAACACAAGCTAGTACAGTATTGAGTATTTGCTGGTTCGTTCTTTTTTTTTCTTAAATCAAATATTAATGCCGATGAAAGGGGATACATTGACAGCCCTGGAGATTAACATCCTTCTTGTATTGACTACAGGTGTGGCCTGGGCAGCAGCAGTTCAAACTTTAGCCTCCTCTTCTTGGATAAATTTTCAAAAATGAGGGTCTAAAATTTGCCCCCTAGGCCCCTATTTAGGCCTCTAAATAAGTAGATTGGTTTTCAAAGCCTGTACCATAGGATCATAACAATGACACGTCTTAGGGGTCTATCTCAGTGGTTGTCAACCTTGTCCATATCAGGTCTGCCAATCATTCGGTCAGGACCCCTCTTTATTTAGCAATATGGGAAGGCCAGGAGCCCCAGTTGTCCTCTGTCTAGCATAGGGTTTTGTTATAGCACACACTCTGATTAGTTAGATGGGCAAAGCAGGCTTCCACTCCCCAGTGGATTTCATGGAATTTTCTGCTCCTCTCCCTTCCCTGGGTGTAGCAGCTCTGCTTGGGATAGTTTTGTGTGTGTGTGCGGTGGGAAAGAGGTACACATGTCATCCGGTCACTGTGGAAATGCTTTATCAAAGAAGAAGGTCCTGCAGCATTTCTTAAAGGTGGTCAGACTCTGAAGTAGTCTAACATCCTCTGGAACTTGGTTCCACTGCTGGACTTGTCGTGTATAGTCTACTCACTCAGTGTGCTATATTGTCCGCCCTGTCTGGGTATTCATATGACTCTCACTACTGTAGCATCTGTCCAATCTATAATCATTTAATGGATTTTATCCTCACGACACCCCTGTGAGAGAGGAAACTATTATTTGCATCTAACTGTTGGGGAACTGAATCACAAAGTAAATTAAGTGATTTGACCAACATTACTTAAGAAGTCTGTGACTAAAAAAGTCTAGTGTAGAATGGCCAATGGCTCATTTGCCTTCAATGGGCCATGCGGTGTGCAGGACAAGCACTTTACCTTAATTAATGCTTCTTTTCCTGTTTGAGTTACAGAATCACAGAGGTTTACAATGCAAACACGCAATTTAACTTCATACCTTGGGATACAGACATTATAAGGAGGATTAATATATGCAGCATCCTACAATCCTTCCATAAAGTCTAAATACATTCTGATAACACTACGATCTATTTTTAATTATACTAAACCACAGGTGAGCCAGACAGATTTCCAACTATGCATTTGTCAGTGTTCACTGAGGCCTGGGGCCTTGGCATGAGCTGGCACATGGTCTGCCAGAAGCACAGGGGTAATTGGAGCTAATAATATCAACAGGAAAGGGGGGGGGGGGTAATGTTTAGAAACCGGTGTTGTCAAATTTCATAACTGTGTCACCAGACTCGCAGTCTTTGGTCTGGTACTTAAAGCCCTAGCGTCTGGTGATTACTTTTAAAAAGGAAAACTGAAATTCTCACGTCCACATGGTTCTATAGAAAAGCTTGAACCCCAAAGGCTTAAAAAAACAGGGCAAATAAGTACCCACCATTTTTAAAAAAAATTCTCATTATTTTCACGCCAGTTCTAGGATCTGGAGGCCTGACTCGTAGTTTTTGAACACTAGCCAGTAACAATACTGGAAATCTTACAACTGAAAGCACTGAGCCCTCTCTACGGAAAATGAGCATGCCAACCAATTGGATGTTGCCTTCCTGCCATTGTGTCTATGACAGCCCAGGCAGGCCAAGGAACTGATACAATCACTAGTGACACAACATCCGCTCGCTTGTTCCTGGGAATTAATCTTTTTTGTTAAATGTGATTCTGAGATGCACTCCACAGAATAACAGATCCCCCTGGATCCATTTCATTTCCTCTTCTTGGCACCGCCACCATTGCTGTCCTGACTGGGTATGGTTATATCTGCAGAAGAGAAGAGTGGGGGGGGATTTGATAGCTGCTTTCAACTACCTGAAAGGGGGTTCCAAAGAGGATGGATCTAGACTGTTCTCAGTGGTAGCAGATGACAGAACAAGGAGTAATGGTCTCAAGTTGCAGTGGGGGAGGTTTAGGTTGGATATTAGGAAACACTTTTTCAGTAGGAGGGTGGTGAAGCACTGGGATGGGTTACCTAGGGAATCTCCTTCCTTAGAGGTTTTTAAGGTCAGGCTTGACAAAGCCCTGGCTGGGATTATTTAGTTGGGGATTGGTCCTGCTTTGAGCAGGGGGTTGGACTAGATGACCTTCTGAGGTCCCTTCCAACCCTGATATTCTATGATTCTATGATATGAAATGAGTCGGCGTACTCAGGATGGCCGCAGTCCCATTAGGTAACTCACATGCAATGTGCAAAAGTAAGGGCAATCCAGGGGCGTTACATCTTGCCCTGAGCAGGTGACACAGCTACCTAAGAGTCACAGTTATCATCCTGGTTCCCCCCGGGCCATGCTGGCTCAGTGGGGCTGTCCTGCACGGAGGGAGAAGACGACAGAGCTTCATTGCCCCTCCATATGCTCCCTGCTAGCCTTCATGAGTAGCATAGTGATGTCCTCACCCATTGCCTGTACTGAGAAGTCATGCCAGGAGGCCATGCAGGGGAATGAAAGGAGGGCTGAGGGCACGTTACTGCCTCTTTATTTCGCTGTGTAAGGCAGGAGAAATCTAGCTAGCTAGCTAGCTATCTAATCACTATAAATCCACAAAGCCAGCTAGAAGGGATCTGAATGAACAAGTTTGGCTTTTTTTTAATAAGAAGTCCTAGTTATCATTGAATCATCCCACCCTCTCGTCTCAGCCCAAAGCCCATTGTAGAATGGAGGCTTCTGGGAAGCACAGCCCGGCCTTCCCTTTCATGATCCATCAGTACAGAGAGGCTCCTGATGGGACTTCAGAATGCTCAGTGCAGCAGAAGTGTCTGCTTTCAGGGAGCCTGACATCCGCTTAGCGGGGTCAACATTCCTGGGGGCTCCCCCAGCATGGATATGAAAGGCTGGACGGGGGGAACAAGCCACTTGGAAACCATCTTTTCTTGTTCTGTAGCCCATCTGCTTGGGGAGCTGATTGACAGCTTGAGGGTGAAGGGCCACAGTCTGTGGTAATTGTCTCAGGCCTTTACTCAAACATGGCTGCAGAGAGAGCCAGTCCCCACCGCCCGGGGAAGAAAGGGAGGCTTTGTGCAGCCTGACACAGTAAATGCCACTTCTGTCATGATTTAGACTCGTTGGGGTCAGTTTTTAACAACGTGGGATGCTCCGAAACCAGTCTCTTCCTCTTTGCTTTATCTCCGCTGACTTCTCTTCCTTCGTTATTTCTGCTTCATCAATGGGCATTGTTTCAGTCAGGCTTGAATTCCCTTTCAAATGGTCTTAGTCTAAAGAAAAAAAGGGGAGGAAATCCACTCTGTTGAATAAGATTTTTTTCTGGGGTTGTTGGTTTGTTTTCTTTTTTCTTTTTCTTCTCTTTCTCTCCTCTCATGTGTTACAAAGAATAGCTCTTAGTATTCTCTGAGGAGCTAGAGCATTTGCATATTAATTTAATTGTGTGTCTTCATGCAAAACTCTTCAACTCACAGCAAACTAGCCACAGTTATTAAAATTAATTTGCAAAGGAAGGGAGCTATTGTTTTCCAAAATAGGAGGTGTCAAGCCATGCGCTCTTCCACGTGCTAACTGCAGCCTCTTAGCAGTCTGTCGTACCATTGGCAGCAGAGATCGGTGCGAACAAGTCAAGTTCCTGTGGAAAAAGTAGGAAGCTGTGAAACTTGTAGTTGAAGTGTTTTTTGGAAAGGCTGAATTACTTGTGGTAGGGCCCTATCTCGGTGGTTGTCAACCTTGTCCATATCAGGTCTGCCCATCATTCCGTCAGGACCCCTCTTTATTTAGCAATATGGGAGAGGCCAGGGTGGCCCTGAGCCCCAGTTCAGAAATTGTCCTTTTTTATAGCATAGGGTTTTGTTATAGCGCACATCCTGATTAAGAAGGTCCTGCAGCATTTTGTAAAGGTGGTCAGACTCTGGAGTAGTCTAACAGCCTCTGGAACTTTGTTCCACCCCTGGATTCACCAGGTATAGTCTACTCACTAAGTGTGCTTTTTATTGTCCCCCCTGTGTGGGTCTGACTCTCACTACTGTAGCATTTGTCCAATCTACAATCATTTAATGGATTTTTATTCTCACGACACCCTTGTGAGATAGAAAACTATTATTTGCATCTAACTGTTGGGGAGCTGAATCACAAAGTAAATTAAATGACTTGACCAATGTAACATAAGAAGTCTATTGCTCAAAAAAAAAGAATTGGACCCAATTCTCTTGTGTATGCCAAAACAGTGCCCTATCCACTAGACCAACCTTCCCATCCTGCCTCCTTTTGTGCTTTGTCCTGGGATCTGTCTCGGGATCTGTGACTGCTCTATTGTCCCAGAGGAGCACAGTTGTCATGGCACTTCATGCATGGAGAGGTGGTTCACGAATGGAGATAGTCTCTTCTCTAGGGACCCGCAACTCCCATGTTAACAGGCATTACCGCCGTGCATTGAGAGGAGAACAGACCCATATGGTATGTGTTTAATATACCAGAATCTGTGTGTGACTCCCATTCAGTTGTGTGGCAAGGGAATGATAAATCCATGTATATGCTTATAGTGACTGATAACACAAGAGAAAAAAGATGTGAAGACTGTGGAACAGAAGATTTATTTTATACCGATAGGTCTTTCTTCTATCACTTTTAGGGTGTATTGTATACAAGTAGGGCTAGTTGGGAGTTTTTTGCTCTCACATGTTTCATTAAGAAATGCTGATTAATCAAAATTGTCCGCAAAAGAGATTTGGATTCGACAAATCTCTTGGCTCAAAAAAAAAGGTGGGGGGGGAGGGGAGCTTGAAAATTGTCAATGTTTTGGTTCAACATTTTCAAAACAAAAATTTCCAATTTGAAATGACTTTTTGTTTTGAAAGAGGAAAAGGTCTAAATGGAAATGAAACATTTTGAAATGATCACAGTGAAAGGTGTGTATTGACCGTGTGTGTTTGGGGATTCGGTTGGTTCACAATTTTTGGAGATTTTGTCTGAGTCCCAGTTTGAAACGGGAAAAAATTTCAACCCCTGAAAAATACTCCAGGGGTGGAAAAACGATTTCCTACCCAGCTCCTTATACAAGGCATTATCAGTAGACTGGCTCTTCTCATTCTCCTATGTTGCCAACCGACATCTGTGTGGTTGCAATGGTTTGCACATGTTGTGCCACACTGAAAAGTGAGCCCGGCTGTGTCCTCCAGTCTCTATGCCACGTTTACAAGAGAAGATCCACTGGGGTGGGGAATGGTCATTTCTGAGTACTGCCTCTTGACCTCATTGCTGGGTAGGGTGACCCTTCACCTAGCTTTTCCAGCTGGGAATATGATACTGAAATGAATGCGTCCAGCATTTTGTTCTATGTGCTGCTAGCAGAAAGTAAATCCAGGCACGTACAGAGGCCGGCTTCATGTATTTTTATTAGCAGAGTTCTAATTGCTCGTGCACTGCACTCCAGTGCAAGCAGAACGAGGGCGCACTGGTTGCAACATCATGATGATCTTAAAGGGAAACCCCATTACATAGTATAAGCTATCAGAGAAGAAAGATGGTCCTGAAGTTAAGGCACTGCAAAGGGACCCAGGAAACGTGTTTTCAGTGTTCATCTCTGCCACAGCCTTCCCCTATGGCCTTGTGTGAGTCACTTAATTTCTCAGTGCCTCGGTTTCCCATCTGTAAAATGGGGATAATGGTGTTTTCTTTCTCCTGCCCTTTGTCTGCCGTGTCTATTGACACTGTAAGCTCTGCAGGGCAGGGACTATCTTGTAGTGTCTACACAGCATGACACAATGGGACCCCAATCTTGTTTAGCCTTTCTAGGCACAATTCATGTATATGGGAGGAAATATTTCTGCATGAGTGGCGAGGATTCACTATCTAACTGCTAGTGGTGTTATAATCTCTGATCTGGAACAGCAGTGAGAAAATATTTTATAAATAATGTAAAATGCCTTCACAGTAACCTTTTATTATGAATGTAACCTTAGAGAAAAATGATGACTCGGAATCCTGTGGTATTTCAATGCGGATTTTATACTTTACAAAGTTCAGCTTTTTTTTAAAGAAAGTTTGTACTCCATGATATAATTTTCAAAATGTAAAACAAATAACTTTTAGAGCCTGATCTGACACAATAGAAGTCAATAGGTGCTTTGCTATTCAAAAGTTACACAAACGAGTCTGAAACATCCTCCTGGGTTTATAATGGCAGAATCAATTAAAAATATATATGCACGTCTGCAGATTGCCACTCCTCAACTCAGCAATGGCAAAGGGAGTCCTAGACTATTTGAAAGTTCTATACGTAATACCAGACCTGGGTCAAGTCACGTCCCGTGATTAACGTCTATTATCACAACTATAACTGACACAGTATATACAAAGTAATCCAACTTCAGCCCATGCACAGAACCATAATACACAGTGTATTCGCCACATTGCTTTTGCAACATTTTCTCCTGTCACCGATAACAGAACTGTTAGAATGACCTTGGAGAGCTAATAACTGCTCATTGATTTGGTTTTCAGGCTTCCATAGTATTTTGCCGACTGTGTCACATTTGTTAAGGTGAGAGATGCAAAAGTGAAGCTTGTTTCCTAAGTTTTTGGCCAGTGGCTCCGACAAGACTTCTGAGGGATTAGAGAGTATGTATTAACAGAGGCTAGGACTTCTTCTGTGACCTTGGACAAGTCATTTCTTGTCTGTTTCCTAGCTGTAAAATTAGGATGACAATATTTCCTTTCTCCCATCCTTTGTCCATCTTTCCCATTTAGATTGTAACCGCTATGAGGCTGGGAATATCTCCTATTATATGTATGTACAGCCCCTAGCACAATGGAACCCTGATCTACTTTGAGGCCTCTGAGTGCTGATGTAATGTAATAACACATCTGCCATATGAACAAAGCAACAAAAAGGGATGGGTTCCATACAGCATGGATGTTTAGGGTCAGAGCTTGGGATGTCTTTCAAAATACATAGAACATTTGGCCAATGAACCTAGTAGATGGGAGGCTGAGAAGAAAGCCCTAATTAGAGGAATAGGAGGGCCTGTACAAAGCCGGCTGACTGCCTGCAGACAGGGGTGGTGGTGGTTGCTGAAATGGGGTAGTCACTCCCTGGGAAGAGAGAGGGGTGTTTGAGGACTGCTGCTGCTGGGAAAGGCTACAGGGAAGCCAGCATTAGTCACTCGGTGCATGGTGGGAGTTGGGAAGCTGGCAAACCCAGAGAGGGTGGGAGCTAGTGGTGTAGAAAGAAGCCCAGGGAAACAGTAGCAAGAAGTAGGACTGTACAGGGACTCTGGTAGCTTATTATAGGGTCCCTGGACTGGAACCCCATGTAGAGGATGGATCTAGGTTCCCCTGCCAGCCACTGCGGAATGGCAAAGGGCATTGGAGATGCTATCCAGGCAGCTGGTCTGGAAAGACTGAATTCTCTGAAAGGGGAGGACTTTAGTGAGCTGGCTGGAGAGTCGAGCCACGAAGAGGAGAGTGCAGATCCGGGAGTTAGTGGGGCTGCAGAGCGAAAGAGGTTGGGGGAAGACACCACTGGTGGGAGAATGTAAGCTGGCAGAGTGAATCCCCGGGACAGCCAGCAGGAGGCAGCGAGTGCACCCTGTGACAGTAACCCTTTGGCCAGGGTATGTTACAAATCTGACTGATCTCTTCAATATCCATAAAACAGTCGGTGAATAATATTGAACTAGGGTCACATTTATAGAACCCTCTGAGCTTTCATGGACAGAAAAAAGGTGATTTTCCTATTGCTAAGTGTACAGATGGGGCAACAGCTTCCATAGTCTTCTTTAAAGTGATTTTTTTTTTTAATTTTGTGAGTGATGATTGTTTGGCCAGGGTTCAGAGACCCAGCAGCTCTGAGGGAAAGGCTCATCAGTGGCACTGAGCGTGAATTGCTATGATCAGAAAGGACTGTGTTGTACAAGGAACAGGCGCTCCTGGGGAAGTTTGAAAGAGCTTGTTAACCATATCATTCGCTACAATACAAGCTTATTCTCTTTGCTGGATTATTTATTACAAGCACCATAATAATAATGTCGCGCATGAATTTTGGAGTTCCTGTTGTCACAAGAAAAATAAGTTTTTAAACCCTTCCATTTATACCTGATGATCCTTTAACTGTGGACTCTACTGCACCATTTTTAAACTGTACATTGAAAAGACATTGTTCAAAATGGCAGGCTTAATTCCCACCCACCCCTTTCTGTATTTACTGCAGGATTTGTCTGATACATTATTTTGCAATGATCTATGCCTCTTTTATTCTGCATGTGTAAGGGGAAAAAAGAAGTAAGGTTTTATAAATTACTTTGTAGAGTGATTATTTTAACACTTTACCTCAGGTTCCTGGACAAGTTGATTGTATTAACTATTTAAGTGCTTTGAGGACTTCCAACTTACATTTAGCATAAAGGAATTCATGTGACCCTTAGAACATATGGAGAACACTATCGCCTGTGTCCTGCATATGCGCCTTCTCCTCCTCCTTGGCTCTAACTGGGCCCTTACACTGTATAGGACTGCGACAGACTGCCAATATCCTGAATGAACTTTATTGAATGATGTTCAATCTTACTGAAGTAGGTACTATAATGCCTTTGGGGCACATTGTATTAGGAATGTGAGTGTACCATATGTACCATTGTGAGGTTGTATGGAACTTCTTTAGCAGAAAGACTGCATGAAGGCAATCTCTGGAAGGTATGAGGCAATTCAAAGGTCTTTTTTGGAACAATGGGTGTGAAGCAGATTTCCTAGGAATACTTTGAGGTGAAGGGAAGGCAAATTCTCCCCTTGGAGCACACCCTTTTGAAGATACACAAAAGGTCTCTCTTCTGGGTATACTAATTATGGGGAAACTCCAGGTCAAAGACCCCTGATCTGTATAAAACAGTGGGCTAAACTTTCATGAAAGTGTTCTGGTTCTGAGCTGAAGCTGTGATGAACTGGTAACCACCAGGTATCAGAGGGGTAGCCGTGTTAGTCTGAATCTGTAAAAAGCAACAGAGGGTCCTGTGGCACTTTTAAGACTAACAGAAGTATTGGGAGCATGAGCTTTCATGGGTAAGAACCTCACTTCTTCAGATTCTTAAGTGGGTAAGAACCTCACTTGCATCTGAAGAAGTGAGGTTCTTACCCATGAAAGCTTATGCTCCCAATACTTCTGTTAGTCTTAAAGGTGCCACAGGACCCTCTGTTGCTGGTAACCACCAGGAGTCACTTGGGGTGAGGGTTTGAATCCATGTTAGGGTTAGGAGTTAAATCTGGTAAGCCTATTAGCATGCTTGTCGGTTCTCATACTTTTTAATGTTTTATCTGTAGTGCTTTGAACCTCAAGAATAAAGTCAGCTCACCTAGAAAGAGCTGTGTGGTAGCTATCTGTAGTAAACTCTGTCGTCAGTCTCTGAAGAGAAAGCAAGTCTGTGTCGGCAGCCTGTCTTTGCTGGGAAATACACAGTGAGGGGAAGGTAGCAGGAGTGCTCCCTACAGATGTGTGGGTGAGGCCACCAGTGCCTCTTCCCTGTCCCCCACTCACTCCTCTCCACCCCCTCCCCTGTTGCTTGCCCTTATGGCCTGTAAAAAATGGGAGGGGCCATGGCCACCTAGTGTGTTCCCCCCCGCCATTCCAGTGCCCCTGCAAGGAAGTGTGCAGTCTGGATATATACTGGTCAGAAGGCAGTGATCTGTGTCTCACTCCCCAAGAGAAGCAACCACTGGGGAGCTGGAAGTCTGAGGGTGGGTGCCCTGGCTGGATCATGGATCATTGTTGTGTGCAGCCTCCATCCCCTTTCTTACACATGGCACTTGTGTAATTTAAATTTAAAAACCTCACTCTAATTGTAATTTCATTATAAAATGTGTGGCTGGGCTTTTCAAAGGAGACTAAGGGAGTTAGATGCCCATCTCACATTTCAATGGGATTTAAGTGCCTAATTCCTTTAGGCCTCTTTGCAAACCCCAGCTCTTTCTTTTGGTTGTGTGGCTAGTTGTAACAACTCTCTCTTGCTGCGTAACGCTTGGAATGTTCCAAGCCAATAGCCAATCACTTAACAGAAATCAGACGTAAGCTTGCAAAGTGTTATGGCTTCAGAAGCGGCCAGTGCAAAATTGGGCTGCACACATGCAAGCATTAATGTCATGGAAAAGAGAGCTCACAGCCCCTCTCTGTGTGACTGCCCCGGAGTATTGCATCCAACCAGTTCTAGCCAGAGAGAGAGACACACAGACGTGGGGGCTGGAGGGACTGGCTCACCAGGAAAGTATACAAGAGGTGGCAAATAATACCGAGCTCGGCAAAGTGACGTCCAAGAGGGTACCTGATGGTAGCCTACAAGCAGGGACGGCTCCAGGCACCAGTGCAGCAAGCGCGTGCCTGGGGCGGCAAGCCGTGGGGGCGGCGTGCCAGTCGCCGTGAGGGCAGCAGTCAGGCAGCCTTCGGCGGCATGCCTGCGTGAGGTCCGCCGGTCCTGCAGCTTCAGCAGCAATTCGGCAGCGGGTACGCCGAAGGCGTGGGACTGGCAGATCACCCGCAGAAACGCCGCTGAATCCGCGTGACCACCGGACTGCCCGCAGGCGTGCCGCCGACAGCCGCCTGACTGCCGTGCTTGGGGCGGCAAAAAACCTAGAGCCGCCCCTGCCTACAAGTATTAGAAGAATGAGGTTGAGTGCTTATGAAGTATGAGATACAGGGGTGTAAATTAAAGTGATGGGGAATGTCAGGAATTTTTCAGCAGTTGGTCTGTAGACCTAGAAAATGTTCTTTAATGTGCCAACTTCCTCTAAGGTTAACATGCATCTTAGGGGTTATCTTTACACAATCTTCTATTGACTTAATACATTTTTGATCCATTTTATTTCCCCAAAAGCATAGCACATACCAAAAATAATAATAATAATAATAATAATAATCCCCTAAAGTACCCACGGGCTATCAAAATCCAGCTGCAAACACTTTCCAATCCAGAAAGGCTTCAGAGCCTGATCTCACATGTGTTGAAGTCCATGTCAGTTCTTCACTTCAGTGGACACTGGATCAGGCCCATAGAGTAAAATTTTCAAAAACACATTAAGATTTAGGGTCAAAGGCCCATTGGTACTTAGGGCCAGGTTCACAAAGGGGACTTACATGCCTACATCCAACATTTAGGTGCTCGTGGCACTCACAGACACTGCTCAGCTGTCACCTAACCCTGTAGGTGCCTAAACTCATTCAGCGCCTACATTTCTGTTTTAAAAATTCTCTAGGGCTTTAAGTTTCTGTCTCTGGGCATGTGCACTGCTGCCTCACTGTAGGCATCCAGATGCCTATACCCCAAAGTGATGCACAAACCAGAGGACAATAAAGTCCCCTGCCTCTCTCACCTGTGGGGCCCAAGCCTAGGGATGCTCAGAGCGCACCAACAGAGTAGGCCGCAGTCAAGAGGAGGTGGTGATGATGCCTCCTGTCCCATATAGCTTTTATCCCAGTGGTTAGAGCACTCACTCGAGCTGTGGGAAGCCCAGGTTCAGTTCCCCACTCTGCCTGATGGTGACAAAGGATTTAAATAAGGGTTCCCCACCTTTCAAGGCTGTGCCCTAATCACTGATGTGGGTCCCTCAATCTCCTGTTGGAGCTGTTCCACTGGAGTTAAATAATTAGCCATTGGACTATTCCATGGGGTGACTGCATCCTGAGTCACCCATGGGAGTTTCCCAATAACCAGGCTCCGGAATCCTTCTCACTCTGTCTGACTCAGTGACTCTCTCTTAGGTGCCCGTCTCTCCCCTTGCGCTGTACAAGGAGCCTAGGTACCTAACCCAGGGTTTGTGAATTCCAGTGATTTTTCTAGATGCCGAAGTCCCTTTGTGAATCTGACCCTTTGGAGGTCAAGTCAAATTAATGGGATTTAGGATCAGCTTTACAGAGGCATTTAGGCCCCTAAAGATGCTGATAGGTCCCTAGCTGGATTTACAAATGGGAGTTAGGTCCCTAGCTGGATTTACAAACGGGAATTAGTGGGATTTTCAAAAGCACCTAGACACCTATCTGCATCTTTAGGTGCCTAAATGCCTTTGTAGAGCTGTCCCCCTTAAGCGCCTAAGTCACTTAGGCCCAACTCCTCTAAGATTTTTAGGCCATTAACTCAATGGAAGTGAGGTACTAAAATACGTTTCAGATTTGGTCTTTAGGCATTTTGAAATTTTACCCGTAACGGTCTAATGGTTAGAACACACAACTCAGAGCTAATACGAATCCTGCTTAGCAGCGTGAGGGAGGTGCTGTGGGCAAACTATCTCCTTGTGCTGCTGGAAACTGGTTGAAAACACAGGACTTTGTTACCCAGCAGCTATAACAGCGAAGCTGCCCACTGCAGAATTAAAACATACTGAAAATCATATTTAGTCTGCCTTGCAGAAAGGAACAGTAATAAATTACTAGAGCCTTTTACTGTGTACTCTTGCAGCAGTTGCTTTAAAACAAAGAGAGCATTATTGATATAGCCCTGGCAGACATGACATCAAAATCATGATACTTTGTCAATTTTTCTTTTTAATTAATATTTTCTACAAGGATTCGTTTTTTAAAACCTATCGGCTGGTTTGAAGGCAATCACCAAACACACTCTGAACATGATGCTACGATCTCTGGCCGATGGTATGCAAGAAGTCAGACTAGATGATCCCAATGCTCCCGTCAGGCCTAAATATCTGAATCAATGTAAGACTAAACCCGGAGGGCTGTGCAGCTCCGTTAGTCCTGTGTAGATCCTTGAAGCCAAATCATCAGCTGGTATAAACTGGCTTGGATGGTTACACCCATTTACACCAGCTGAGGATCCGGCCCATGGGGTTTAAAGAGACCATTGTCAAAAACACAGCTCAGCACTGCTACTGTCTCCTCCACCTGTGCCTGTAGCCAGACAGAGTGCCTAAGCATGGATGCCTCTACCCAGATCCTGGTGTGGTTTTGCAAAGACTGTAACTTGCAATTTCCACTTACTGATATCCAGGCTGGGGGGACCATCCAATGTGAGAGGTGCCTGCTGGTGGAATCTCTCAGGCAGCAGGTGGGAGAGCTACAGGAGGAGGTGGCTAGGTTGAGGAGCATCCGTATCCATGAGCAATTCCTCGACAGTGTCCATGTGGAGACAGCTGAGGTAGCTGTCCCAGTACACAGGACTGCTGATACACCACTGGTGGAGGAGGAGATGGCTCAGGGTGGACACTGGCAGCTGGTTACTTCTGGCAGCAGGCAGTGCTCCACCCTTGCTCCGAACCCTCCTGCCGTGGTTATAGGTAACCGTTATGCTCTTCTTGACACAGGAAAGAAGGAATCACTCCCTACAGTAAAGGAGGAGAAGCCTCGTACCCCTAAGGCTGGAAAGTCTGCTGCCACCACTGCGAATAGGAAACGTAGGGTAGTGGTGGTCGGAGACTCTCTGCTGAGGGGGACGGAGGCGCCCATCTGTCGCCCTGACATCTCATCTCGGGAGGTATGCTGCCTGCCAGGGGCCCGTATCCGAGACGTTACGGAGGCATTGTCGAGGATTATCCAGCCCTCTGACTACTACCCCATGCTACTCATCCATGTGGGCACAAATGATACTGCGCGGTGTGACACTGAGCGGATCAAGAGTGACTACAGGGCTCTGGGAGTACGGGTGAAGGAGTTTGGAGCGCAGGTGGTATTCTCTTCAATTCTTCCTGTCAAAGGTAGGGGCCCGGGCAGAGACAGATGCATCATGGAGGTGAATGCCTGGCTGCGAAGATGGTGTCGCCAGGAGGGCTTTGGCTTCCTAGACCACGGGATGCTATTCGAGGAAGGACTGCTAGGCAGAGATGGCGTTCACCTTTCGAGGAGAGGAAAGACCCTATTCGGACACAGACTGGCTAACCTAGTGAGGAGGGCTTTAAACTAGGTTCGACGGGGACAGGTGAGCAAAGCCCACAGGTAAGTGGGGAACATGGAGACCGGGGAGATGGGTCGGAAACGAGAGGGAGTGTGGGCTATATTGGCAGAGAGAAAGGAGAGTCAGGACAAAACCGGGAGGAAAGATCAAACCAGTATCTTAGATGTGTATATACAAATGCGAGAAGTATGGGGAATAAGCAGGAAGAACTGGAAGTGCTAATAAATAAATACAACTATGACATTGTTGGCATCACTGAAACTTGGTGGGATAATACACATGATTGGAATGTTGGTGTGGATGGGTACAGCTTGCTCAGGAAGGATAGACAGGGGAAAAAGGGAGGAGGTGTTGCCTTATATATTAAAAATGTACACACTTGGACTGAGGTAGAGATGGACATAGGAGACGGAAGTGTTGAGAGTCTCTGGGTTAGGCTTAAAGGGGTAAAAAACAAGGGAGATGTCCTGCTAGGAGTCTACTACAGGCCACCTAACCAGGTGGAAGAAGTGGATGAGGCTTTTTTCAAGCAACTAACAAAATCATCCAAAGCCCAAGATTTGGTGGTGATGGGGGACTTCAACTATCCGGATATATGTTGGGAAAATAACACAGCGGGGCACAGACTATCCAACAAATTCTTGGACTGCATTGGGGACAACTTTTTATTTCAGAAGGTTGAAAAAGCTACTAGGGTGGAAGCTGTTCTAGACTTGATTTTAACAAATAGGGAGGAACTCGTTGAGAATGTGAAAGTAGAAGGCAGCCTGGGTGAAAGTGATCATGAAATCATAGAGTTTGCAATTCTAAGGAAGGGTAGAAGAGAGAACAGCAAAATAGAGACAATGGATTTCAGGAAGGCAGATTTTGGGAAGCTCAGAGAGCTGATGGGTAAAGTCCCATGGGAATCAAGACTGAGGGGAAAAACAACTGAGGAGAGTTGGCAGTTTTTCAAAGGGACACTATTAAGGGCCCAAAAGCAAGCTATTCCGCTGGTTAGGAAAGATAGAAAATGTGGCAAAAGACCACCTTGGCTTAACCACGAGATCTTGCACGATCTAAAAAATAAAAAGGAGTCATATAAAAAATGGAAACTAGGACAGATTACAAAGGATGAATATAGGCAAACAACACAGGAATGCAGGGGCAAGATTAGAAAGGCAAAGGCACAAAATGAGCTCAAACTAGCTACGGGAATAAAAGGAAACAAGAAGACTTTTTATCAATACATTAGAAGCAAGAGGAAGACCAAAGGCAGGGTAGGTCCACTGCTTAGTGAAGAGGGAGAAACAGTAACAGGAAACTTGGAAATGGCAGAGATGCTTAATGACTTCTTTGTTTCGGTCTTCACCGAGAAGTCTGAAGGAATGCCTAACATAGTGAATGCTAATGGGAAGGGGGTAGGTTTAGCGGATAAAATAAAAAAAGAACAAGTTAAAAATCACTTAGAAAAGTTAGATGCCTGCAAGTCACCCGGGCCTGATGAAATGCATCCTAGAATACTCAAGGAGCTAATAGAGGAGGTATCTGAGCCTCTAGCTATTATCTTTGGAAAGTCATGGGAGACGGGAGAGATTCCAGAAGACTGGAAAAGGGCAAATATAGTGCCCATCTATAAAAAGGGAAATAAAAACAACCCAGGTAACTACAGACCAGTTAGTTTAACTTCTGTGCCAGGGAAGATAATGGAGCAAGTAATTAAGGAAATCATCTGCAAACACTTGGAAGGTGGTAAGGTGATAGGGAACAGCCAGCATGGATTTGTGAAGAACAAATCATGTCAAACCAATCTGATAGCTTTCTTTGATAGGATAACGAGCCTTGTGGATAAGGGTGAAGCGGTGGATGTGGTATACCTAGACTTTAGTAAGGCATTTGATACGGTCTCGCATGATATTCTTATCGATAAACTAGGCAAATACAAATTAGATGGGGCTACTATAAGGTGGGTGCATAACTGGCTGGATAACCGTACTCAGAGAGTTGTTATTAATGGTTCCCAATCCTGCTGGAAAGGCGTAACGAGTGGGGTTCCGCAGGGGTCTGTTTTGGGACCGGCTCTGTTCAATATCTTCATCAACGACTTAGATATTGGCATAGAAAGTACGCTTATTAAGTTTGCGGATGATACCAAACTGGGAGGGATTGCAACTACTTTGGAGGACAGGGTCATAATTCAAAATGATCTGGACAAATTGGAGAAATGGGCTGAGGTAAACAGGATGAAGTTTAACAAAGACAAATGCAAAGTGCTCCACTTAGGAAGGAAAAATCAATTTCACACATACAGAATGGGAAAAGACTGTCTAGGAAGGAGTACGGCAGAAAGGGATCTAGGGGTTATAGTGGACCACAAGCTAAATATGAGTCAACAGTGTGATGCTGTTGCAAAAAAAGCAAACATGATTCTGGGATGCATTAACAGGTGTGTTGTGAGCAAGACACGAGAAGTCATTCTTCCGCTCTACTCTGCTCTGGTTAGGCCTCAGCTGGAGTATTGTGTCCAGTTCTGGGCGCCGCATTTTAAAAAAGATGTGGAGAAATTGGAAAGGGTCCAAAGAAGAGCAACAAGAATGATTAAAGGTCTTGAGAACATGACCTATGAAGGAAGGCTGAAAGAATTGGGTTTGTTTAGTTTGGAAAAGAGAAGACTGAGAGGGGACATGATAGCAGTTTTCAGGTATCTAAAAGGGTGTCATAAGGAGGAGGGAGAGAACTTGTTCACCTTAGCCTCTAAGGATAGAACCAGAAACAATGGGTTTAAACTGCAGCAAGGGAGGTCTAGGTTGGACATTAGGAAAAAGTTCCTAACTGTCAGGGTGGTTAAACACTGGAACAAATTGCCTAGGGAGGTTGTGGAATCTCCGTCTCTGGAGATATTTAAGAGTAGGTTAGATAAATGTCTATCAGGGATGGTCTAGACAGTATTTGGTCCTGTCATGCGGGCAGGGGACTGGACTCGATGACCTCTCGAGGTCCCTTCCAGTCCTATAATCTATGAATCTATGAAAAACAGTGCAGGCTGACCTCTGGTGTAACATGGGCCATAGAATTTCACTCACTAGTTCCCGTTTCGAGCTCACTAACTTGTGGTTGAACTTGTCTGTGGAAGCCAGGGGTGCTGGAAGGGGGGGAGAAATTGGGGGTCCTTCTTGCCGGCCATAAGGAGGAGCGATTGGGGTAGGTGTTGGAGAGGAGCGAGCAGGGGCGGAGCCTTGGGGGAAGGGGTGGGGCCATGATTCAGGCGCCAGTGGGGGCCCCCCATTTTTAGGGACTTTCTGCTGCTTCTGTAAGGCTCACTGTGACAGAGTGAACTGTCACATGGGGGGTATAGAGGGGACAAAAAGCCTGCTGACTCCAATTAACCAATCCTCTCAGAGGCTGCTGGGAGCAGGAGGTGTCTAGGGTCTATATAAGCTGGACCCAGCTCATTCCAGAGAGCAGAACAGGCAATGCCCAAGAAGATTGGAAGGCTGAAGGAGTTCCAAGGGGAAAAGCTGCTCCAGACAGGGATGGGAGGAGGGGCAGTCGCCTTGGCAAACGGGCCCTGAGCCTGGGGAAACTTGGGGCTTGCCTCAGAGGTCAGAGACCTTGTGGGGAAATGGGACGACAGCTCTGGGTGTAGATACTGATACATTAAATACTGATGCCCCATTTTTATAAGTACTCCTGTGCACTCTCCGGTGACCTTTCTCTCCCCACCCTTTCTTGGTAGCCATATAAATACTCAATCCCATTTTGAATATTAAAATAGGTTCCAGATCATAAAACCATGTTAGTGGGGGATAGCATTTAATGTCAGCATAAGTAGATATATGTGCCAGGTTTGCTGAGTATTAATTTGTTTTGGAGGCTCAGCGTAAATAGGATCATTTGGGGTATGTCAAGGGTTAATTATCTTTAGGTGGGAAGAAGTATAAATTGATTTACTGGACTGGATGCAGTATTAAACTGATGTCGTGGCTGTTATAGAAGAATTCCATTGGATATGGAAGTTTATTATTCGTATCGGAGACTTTGTCCACACTGTTTCGGGGTTTAAGTTAAGATGTACATTGGTACTGCTTATTAACAGATTTTTATTTTTATTAAGTGAATGAAGTGTAACAGTTCAACAGACTGTTATTCCTGTAAATATCAAGGGGGTGTGGCTTAGGAGTGAGTTTAGCTTGGAAAAGTGTGTTTGTTGTTGTTTTGGCCTCGCAAATAGACTTCGTTTTGGGGCTTGTAGGTTTTGGGTAAATTGATCAAAAGTGTCTATTTACTTAGAGACCAAGGCAGAGTGGAGTAGGAGACCTAAATGCTTCATATTGGCACAACCAGCTACCTATAGATACCAGAACACAAGGAAAGTATATACCCAAGAAATTATACAGCACTTTAACAAAAAATGTGTGTAATATACATGATGTAAAATTCCACTGTAAAGATAAGTTACCATTAGAACTTCTTTGAAAAACAGTATAACCTAAAATGTGTGGATTAAAAACCTGCCTAAACATGAAGTTAGTTTAAAAAATGTTTTCTGTAAATTCCAAAGAATTATCTATAGAACACAGGCAACATGATAGGATAATTCCAAAATGTTGTCCAAAGCCTGTGATGTCTGGAAGGAGAAACTGATAGACAAACCAGTAGCTCTGTTGAGTTCTTTCCCTTTAACTAAGATAAAGTAAAATTTGAACTCGCTATTACTGAAAAGCTGGGAGTTATTGGAAAAGCAGAACAGCCTGCAGATTGGGCTAATTCCACAGTTATAATTGAAAAGACAAATAAAGTAAGGCTGTGTTGATCCATGCAATTTTAATAAGCCTGTAAAATGTTCAAGATCAAGATTATTAAAAACTTGAAGAAATGGTGGCTGAATTGTCAAAAGCAAAAATATTCTCAGTAATGGATTCAGGAGTGCATACACTTTAGCAAACTAGGGTTAGATGATTCAAGCTCAAATTTTAATACAACATTAGGAAATTATAAATGTAAGTGGCTGCCATTGGGTTTGAACTCTACTCCCAAGGTATTTTAAACCTTGATTACACAGGTCTTGTTAGGATGACTGGGCGCATCATGCACGATGTTCGAATTTGAATGGGTGGAAGAAATTTTCTGTTGAAACATTTTTTTGACACTAAATTGTTTAGTCAAAATCCCAATCTACTTAATTATTTATTTTGCAAAAGTCCGCTTTCCACAGAATTTCAGTTTCATGTAAAAAAACTGAATGCCTGAATCAAAATATTTCAATTTGGAAATGCTGCCCCAGTGCCTTGTGGGTGTTGTAGTTCCGCTGCCTCATGTTCTCATTCTCCTGTATTGTCTGGGTTCCCCAGCCCCATTATAGCTCTCATGATGCACCATGGCCAAAGACTCCCATAATGCACCATTTCCCCTCTCCAAGAGGGGAGGCCGTGGTGCTTCATGGAAGATATAGTCTGACCGGGTGTCCTACAGAGGAGAATGGGATAATAAAGTACTTGAACTACAACTTCCATGAGGCATCATGGCAGTATTTGCAAACCAACATTTTTCAGTTTTCAGCCAAAAAATCCATATGTCCTTTGAAAAATAAACCATTTTATTAGCTTTACTTGGGACTTTTTGGGTGTCCTAGTTCTTGGGTGCCCAAGAACATGTACCTTTAAAGGGGCTGATGTTCAGAAGGCAGGCGCTCAACAAAGAAATCATTTAGCTTTGTGGTGATGTCCTTGTTCTCCTTAATTGTTGTCTTTATTCATGCTGATTCACTTGCAAGCTTTCTGCTTCTAGTTGACTTAAAGAAGTTCTTGTTCTGTTTCTGTGTTGCTAACTATTTGCTCTTCAAATTCCCTGTTAGTCCCAAGAAGTAGGGTGGCAATGTAGGACCCACAGAGAGGAGGAATAAGAAATTTGCAGGTGCAGTGAGGCATCAGAATAAAATAGTCCTTTAGGGTAATTGAGTATCCTGACTGCCCTGTAGATAAATTACATCCCCAGATTATTTAATCAAACCTGATTGCCTGGGGTTGCATAAACTGATGTTTCAGGATCATTCAGCACTACTTGCATTGCAAAAAGAAGGAATGGAAACATGAGGAGAAATGACAGAAAACACTAGAATCCTAGATTATGCTTTTAGGCACAACCCCCTGTAAAGGGTGGTGTGTAAGATACACCTCCCCGGGAGTAGCTGTGACCCAGGCACCATTCTGAGTCATAATTCCTTCCCTGCTTAACTCTTGCTCCAGGGAGGGGGTGTAATACTTCTGTGCTGGAATAGGCCAGCTGTATTCGACACCTCCTGCACTAGCCCCATTGTACTGCCTGGTGTAGTGGAGCTGTTAAGGCTCTACCCACTCTTGGGAGGAGTGGCAGATACCCCCATGCTCCTGCACTCCTGGACTCAAGGTAGGGTATCTACACTGGAGGAGGGGTGTGGAAAAACAGCTCTGCGGCAGTGAGTCGCCAAGCCCAGGTCTACGGATGCTGGCTTGTGGGGCTCTCACTGTGGGGCTAAAGACAGCCATGTAGACCTTCCCGCTCAGGCCGAGACCCACCCCCTCACTGGGTTTCAGAGCCCATGTTCCAGCCTGAGGGGGGAACACTTACACCGCTATATTTTTAGCCCCAGAACGCAAGGCCAAGTCTGCAGAACCGGGATCTGAGACTTCCTGCTGCAGGGAGGTGGGGGTTTTTTGTTTGTTTTTTGCAGTGCACCCCCTCCCCCGCATAGGGGCTAAAGAAGGTTTTTGTTCCCCTGTATGGACGTGTGGCCCTAGTCACTATCTAGCCCAAAGAACAGAGAGAGAATAAACAAAGCCCATCCAGTCTGTGTGAAAACACGAACAGACCCATTTCCACTGATTTTGTGTGTGTGTGTGAGAGAGAGAGAGAGAGAGAGAGAGAGAGAGAGCAGGTGACTTGCTAGATAGCCAGATACTGTAGGAACTGGGCTCTGGTTTGAGACTTTACCCCCAAGCACATGTCTGCTGGGAGAATAATAATAATTACAAATCTAGATGCTCAGTGTTGAAGCTATAACAACTGATTTTTCTCACTGCTCCTTTTTCCTCCCCCTGCCCTTCCCCAGCTCTGCCACTCTCACTTCTGCCTTTCCCAAGCAGGAGCGATAAATCGTGCGCGCTGGAATTCGATGAGCTCAGGGGTCACTCCTGGCTATAAATCCTTCCTCCTTGTTGGCTTAGCAGCAGCACTTGCCTTGGTTTTAACAGCCGCCTGTGGAGGATTGTTGGGGGCGGTCGGCCTTATTCAGAGCTGTGGTGCACGAGGACAATTTGCCAGAGGAGTTTATTCGATAGTGGGGTGTGTTTAGTGAGACGCCTCAGAGCCCCGGCAGCAGAGGGGACTGTTCGAACCAGCCAAGGGACCCAGACTACAGTTGTGCCAGCCCGAGCTGGGTGAAAAATGTCCATTAGGAAAAAAAATTTAATGGAAAACTTGGTTGTCAACAAAATAAAAATGTTCACGGAGAGTGACTGCTTTCCATATTACTGCAGCATCAGCAAGCCCTGGACATGGATCCAGGACCCCCAACATTTTGGTTTTTTTTTCCTTTTTCAAGGAAGTCAACTTTTTCCACTGAATTCTTTTTCTTTTTATGAACATTTTTCCCTGGGACAAAAATCCCATTTACCAAGCCACCCTCCTGCCAACCCCAAGTCACGAGTCAGGCTCTAGAGATCACAAGGTTAGATTAAAAACCATAAAACCTAAAAAATAAGAAAAGTCGGGGACATTTTATTTGCCTTCTGCTTTCTGAGCCTCTAGGCGGTCACGTTTTCGAGCTTTTCTTTGTAGCCACAAAGGCGAGCGACTGACTTTGCCTGTTAAGTGAAAGCTGAGACCTCGCATATTCACAGGACTCCGTTAGCTGAGGCTTTAAGAAAAAAAAAAGAGACTCTCAATAAAATGGCAAGAGTTGGCAACCCTGCATCTAGGGGTCTGCCTATGCTTCGAGCTGGGGGTGTACTTCCCAGAGGTGAAGGCTCCATACCCCCACTAGCTCTGATGCAGTTAGCACACTAAAAATAGAGTGAAGCAGCCCTGGCATGAATTGTGGGAGGGGCTAGCTGCCCCAAGTACATGCCCACTGGGCGGTTAGTCCCCTCACTGCTCATGTTACTGTGACTACACGGCTATTTTTAGCATGCTAGTTCAATCAGAGCTGGGAATTACACCGGTCTTGAAGTGCAGACTTATCATAACTCAAGACAAGTTTGCGTGTAGTGTTCACCAGGACATGAGCTTGTGTGTAGAGTTCCGTGACGCCCGTTTTCCCCATGCACCTGTCCAGGGATGCTGGCTGTTGCGTAGGATCCTGGAGCCGTGCCTCTGGCTACTCCACACCCATCCCTACTCCTTTCGGGTGACTTGGGGGAGAAGCAATCCTCGTGCTTCCCCCAGGCAAAGGGGCTGTCATTCTAATTGGCTCTTAAGTGGATAGGGGGAGGTTCCTTACTGCCTCCTCGGTCTTCCTATAACACAGCTACTTGGTGCGGCAACCGTGATCCTGCCCTTAACAAACTAGGAAAGCACAGCTGTAGGCTGAGTTAGCGTCTTCTCGCGACTCGGCCTCCATCCTGACCTCAGGGGCTGGGAGGATAACTCATCTCCGGTGACAGTCCTTGGCCTTCTCACTGCCAAGCCACAGGGCTGCTTTTGTACTGTGGATGCAGATCTGCTAAGCCCTGGATTTAGGCCCCCGCCTCCATTTATTTCAAGCCAGCCACAGCTCGGATGTAGCTGATGAAACAGATGCATCTGCAGAAGCTTTCTGAGTGTTCTGTTCTTTCCCCTTCCTTGTGGGGAATGACATTAGTTTGCGACTGCATGTTGTCACAGGCCATTAGCCTCGTGCCACTTGCCAAGGCAGTGAGGTGTTGCTAACATCCGGGGCACAATACGTTTGCATTAACGACCGAAACGACAAGGTTTTATCGTGGCAGGTTGTCGAGCTAATTTTAACTCGGTGATGTGTGCCGAGGCGGCTTATGATGACATTAGATTAAACTGGTGCCCAGTCATTGGAGAAAGCTGTAATGATGCATGAAATAAAAAAAAATAAATTAAAAAAAAAAATCTGCCTGCCCAGTGCTGAGAGAGAATACAAAACTCTGCTGGCAGTAAAAGATAGTCTGTGCTGTTTGTGCCTGGATCTTTCTAGTTAGACAGAACTTCTCCAAGGCCAGAATGTTGTTTGTGCTTGAGCGAGCCCAAGAGATTTTTAGGGACCTCTCTTGATTCAATTTACTTACCTTTCTCTAAGGCAGTTATCTGCCTCTAACACCAGTGTTAATGAGCCACACAGCTCTGTATCTCACACAGAAACACCCTCCATCCACTATTAAGAAAAGCAAACATTTCTAAAGAACAAATATGTTTTATATCTCTGATTTCTACTACAAGTCTTATTAGGTCAGATCCTCAGCAAGTTTATGCACAGTCAATCTGTCTTTCTTCTATTATACAGTAGAACCACAGTTACAAGCTCCCCGGGAATAGAGCTTGTTTGTAATTCTGAAATGTTCATAACTGAACAAAATATTATGGTTCTTTCATAGAATCATAGAATCTCAGGGTTGGAAGGGACCTCAGGAGGTCATCTAGTCCAACCCCCTGCTCAAAGCAGGACCAATCCCCAACTAAATCATCCCAGCAAGGGCTTTGTCAAGCCTGACCTTAAAAACCTCTAAGGAAGGAGATTCCACCACCTCCCTAGGTAACCCATTCCAGTGCTTTACCACCCTCCTAGTGAAAAAGTTTTTCCTAATATCCAACCTAAACCTCCCCCACTGCAACTTGAGACCATTGCTCCTTGTTCTGTCATCTGCTACCACTGAGAACAGTCTAGATCCATCCTCTTTGGAACCCCCTTTCAGGTAGTTGAAAGCAGCTATCAAATCCCCCCTCATTCTTCTCTTCTGCAGACTAAACAATCCTAGTTCCCTCAGCCTCTCCTCATAAGTCATGTGCTCCAGCCCCCTAATCATTTTTGTTGCCCTCCGCTGGACTCTTTCCAATATTTCCACATCCTTCTTGTAGTGTGGGGCCCAAAATTGGACACAGTACTTCAGATGAGGCTGCACCAATGTCCAATAGAGGGGAACGATCACGTCCCTCGATCTGCTGGCAATGTCCCTACTTATACAGCCGAAAATGCTGTTAGCCTTCTTGGCAACAAGGGCACACTGACTCATATCCAGTTTCTCGTCCACTGTAACCCCTAGGTCCTTTTCTGCAGAACTGCTGCCTAGCCATTCAGTCCCTAGCCTGTAGCAGTACATAGGATTCTTCCGTCCTAAGTGCAGGACTCTGCAGTTGTCCTTGTTGAATCTCCTCAGATTTCTTTTGGCCCAATCCTTTAATTTGTCTAGGTCCCTCTGTATCCTACCACTACCCTTCCGTGTATCTACCAATCCTCCCAGTTTAGTATCATCTGCTAACTTGCTGAGGATGCAGTCCATGCCATCCTCCAGATCATTAATGAAGATATTGAACAAAATCGGCCCCAGGACCGACCCTTGGGGCACTCCGCTTGATACCGGCTGCCAACTAGGCATGGAGCCATTGATCACTACCTGTTAAGCCTGACAATCTAGCCAGTTTTCTATCCACCTTATAGTCCATTCATCCAGCCCATACTTCTTAACTTGCCGGCAAGAATACTATGGGAGACCGTATCAAAAGCTTTGCTAAAGTCAAGGAATAACACATCCACTGCTTTCCCCTCATCCACAGAGCCAGTTATCTCCTCATAGAAGGCAATTAGGTTAGTCAGGCATGACTTGCCCTTGGTGAATCCATGCTGACTGTTCCTGATCACTTTCCTCTCCTCTAAGTGCTTCAGAATTGATTCCTTGAGGACCTGCTCCATGATTTTTCCAGGGACTGAGGTGAGGCTGACTGGCCTGTAGTTCTCCGGATCCTCCATCTTCTCTTTTTTAAAGATGGGCACTATATTAGCCTTTTTCCAGTCATCTGGGACCTCCCCCGATCGCCATGATCCATCAAAGTTTACAACTGAACACTGACTTAATACAGTTTTGAAACTGCTTTTAAGCATCTTTATTTAAGTGAAACAAGCACAGAAACAGTTTCCTTACCTTGTCAGATCTTTTTTTAAACTTTCCCTTTAGTTTTTTTAGCAGTTTACATTTAAAATGGTACTGTAATATTTGTTTTGGTTTTTTTCCTCTACTGCTGTCTCAATACTTCTGGTTCCAAATGAGGCGTGTGGTTGACTGGTCAGTTCGTAACTCTGAGGTTTTACTGTAGTTAGTTCAGATACTGCAAAGACTTGCACTTAAAGACGTGCTTAATTTTATACTCATGAGTCACCCCACTGAAGTTAAGCTTGTGTGTATCAGGCCCACATTTCTCCCTTGCTAAAAATTCTTTTAAACATAGAAAGGATTTCTAGGAAAGTCAAGACATACTATTTGAAGGGTGCTCTCTCAGAAACGTCTTTATTCCTAAATTAGTCTAATTTATAGAGTTCCTTTAAGGGGTGTTATGTATTTATGCAAAGTTCATTCTATTTTAATCATTCTAGTTCATTTGAGCTTTGAGTTCTGTTAATAAAGTTCAGGTAAAAAAAATCTAGTCACTCACTAGGGTTAGGAATTATAATTTTTGAGGAAGAGCATCATCGAGAAAAGAGATTTATTAATTTGGATTATTTGCCTGCTACCTCCTGTCCTGCCTCTTTAAACCTGTCTGGTAGTACAAAAGGGAACATGAATAAAGGAATGTGCCTCCAGAACTTTTCATTATTAATGATGCTCTATGACTAAATTGGAAATCTACTCCTGAACCCCAGGGGGGTGATTAATTTAGCAGACTAGGAGTTTTGATTAAAAGGGAATGAAGTGTCTGACACACAGTCTATTTATCAGTTATGATATTAAAACACTCTAATCATTGTGGTACCTAAATTAAGTTCGGAGCCTAAATGTCACTTCATTCTGTTCCTTTAGATTGGGGGGTGTATGTGCCTACTAGTCTGACAGGAATAAAGATGCTCGCTAGCATCTGTGCTCTTTGTCCCCTCTGTCATTGAAAGTAAGGGCCGAGGGCAGGTTTTAATAGGTGAATCCTGCAGACAATCTCTGTATGGCTATAGGGAAAGATTCAACTCCCACTGAAGTCAACAGGCCTCTTTGGGAATTGCATTCAGCCCATAGTGACGCAGAAAAACAAACCATTGAGGTAATTGCTGAGGGTCTGATTTTTAAACCAGACAAACGAGTGCCTTCAGCATTCGGGCCAGAAGAGATCTGCTTCCAGTCAGGTATCTAAGTGAAGTGGCCACGTTTTCACAGGAGCCCCCAGCAGTTCCTGTTGTTCTCAATTTCTCCTCTCGTTTCTATGGGCACAGCTGTAACTAAGCTCTGTGCTCATTGAGGGGAGCGCGTGGGTTGTGATGTGTCCTTTTACTTCCCAGCACACGTGGGACACAATACTGGAGGGCGAGCAAGCATCAAAGGGCAGTCGCTCCTCTTCCTGAGTGGCGGGGAGGAGGGGTAGGGGAGTGTGAGCAGGGTTGGGAAAAATCTTGACTCTGTCCCTGTCCCCAGCATACCAGCGAACTTTCAGTGGGAACTAATTTACAGCAGGCCCAGGGCTAATGTGAATTACCTTCCCCCTGGAACCAGGGAGGAAATGGGGACTCTGAGTCAGTCTGGCCCTTCTGCTCCTAAGGGAGTATAGATGTACACTGCCCCTTACTCAGGTGTTGTGGTAACTCCCCAGTGTAGCCCTATGTTTGTTAAAAGAACGGAGAGAAATAAATATCTAAGTGACGTGGCCAGATTTTCAGATGCGCTCAGCTCCGATTGCTGACTTACATTGTTTTGTCTGCATATTTTTTTAATGGAAAGTGGCTTTTTGACCCCATGAAAATTAACCATAATAATTTTCATGTTGATAAAAATGTTCCAGTTTTTCAACAATACAAAAAACAAAACAAAACAGAAGCACACAAAAAATAACCCAGAAACGGAAACATTTTCCGATTAAAATGTTCAGTTTTCAGTTAAAAAAAAAAATTGGTTTTTTTGAAAGCCAAATTTTTTTACTACCAGTGGTTTTTGGAAAACTGAAAATGTTGTGGACTAAGATTTCAGTTTTCTCGGGGGGGGGGGGGTAAAAATGTATTTAAAAATGCATTTTCAATAAATTTCCCATGAAAAATTGGGATTTTTCAACCAGCTGTAATATCTAATAATTGGTATAAAACAGAGCTGACCAGAACCTTTATTCAAGGAATAAACTAAACACCGTTTGAGATTTTTGAAAAATGTAGATAACAGTGAAGAAAAATGTTGCTCACGGTTGCATTTCCAAATCCTAGTGCAAACCAGAAGTGAGATTAATAAAATACAATAGGATCACGAGAGAGGGTTTTCTCATGGTTGTTCTGGACCAAATGGAAGCAGAATATAGTGGAAATCTCCTTCATCTTCTGTAATATTTAAACCAGTCAGTCCTTTAATGATACTTTATTTTGTTTTAATTTCCTTTTACTTTGATAGGTACTTAAATATTAAGCACTGAGTAATGGTACAATCCATTATTTATATCATGCATGTATGTTGTATGAACCTGTACATCTCCTGACATATCAAACCTTTACTTACTCCTATCAGGGATGGGTATATTCAAACTGATTCAGGAAAAAAACCAAGCCTGCTACTTATCCTATAAATCTGTGACACAACTTACACAAACTTTTTTTTTTTCCCCTTCAGAGCAAGACTTAAGCTTCCCACACTGGGCTGGTTAGAGTTGGGAAGGGACTGAAAACCAGAAAACTTCTATCAGAAGCAGGCCCATTGCCTTTGGTAGCAGTAGGGAAGCATGAGGCCTGGGTAAGAAGGTGTAATATGTTGCCACTTCCAGGGTGGCCCAGCTCCTCTGCCCAGTGTGTAGTGGGGAATGAGAATATTGTCCTGCCCTTCCATTCGCCAGGCCACTGAAGGAAGTCTAGTGTCACAATTCATGCCAGACTGCACTTCTCTTCACACTTCCTTTCTCTTTAGATCCATTACTAGAACTCAGCCATTTGAGCTAACAGAGTAACTGATAGCAGTAGTAGGTTGTTATCCTTTATGTGGACCACCAGTGGCGGGGGATTGGACACTTTGCCAGGGGGGTTCACAGATATTTGCTGACAACAGGGGAAATAAGACTTGAGAATCTTGGGTTCCATTCCAAATTTTGAAGGGAATGTGCTCTAGGGATCACAGATTCTTCTGCCGCATCCCCTCCAGCCAATCTCTTGCCCAGTCTCTTCCCTGCACCACCCTGGCTTCTCATCCTAACCTCCCACCTCGATCCAGCTCCAAGTCACAGCCTTAACCCCATAGGATATTTTGTCCCAACATACTCTTTCCACCACCCCAGATCCATCTGTCGTCCCCTCTGCATTCAAATCGGGATGCTTCCCCTTTTTGCTGCCTGAGCACTAGCGGAGGGAGACAGTCTCCTTGCTCTCGGCTCTGGTGCCTGGCCCACAGCAGCTCTTGGCAAACGGAAGAATGGCAAAGGAAGCCCTGCTCAGTCCCTACAGCCCTGGGGTGGACCATGCACGGTGCAGAGGGAATCTTCAGAGAATTCAGCTGCCAAATTCTAACAAGTCTGTCTCTACTGAGCATCTGTGAACTGAGATTTCCAACTGCTGATAACTGGGCTAAATTTGGGGCATTTTTCATGGGGATCAGCAAAAGGCATATCTCTGATACCAGGGTGACTCCCGCCCCAACCAAATTTCAAGTCCCTGCTCAACAGGGTTAAAAGAACTGAAGAGGGTTGTGAGTCTAAACCCAGGGTTGTGAGTTCAATCCTTGAGGGGGCCATTTAGGGATCTGGGGCAAAAAAAATGGATGATTTAGTTGGGGATTGGTCCTGCTTTGAGCAGGGGGTTGGACTAGATGACCTCCTGAGGTCCCTTCCAAACGCTGATATTCTATAATTCTAACAGGAGGGAGGAGAGGGAACTTCTCGACAAAATTGTTTTGCCTGTGTTCTTAAAAAAAATAATAAAAAAAAATGTTGCAACCAGGTCATTTTCAAGAATGAGATTAGGGAAAAATGTGAACAAATTTTCTGGAACTTTCAAATAAATAAACTAGCCTGAGACTGATGCTCAACATGGAACATTTCACTTTGAGGGGTTAAAGTTTGGCAACATTCAAGCAACTGAAAACAGGGTCTTATCAGAGGCTACCTGTGCTGGCTGATAGTGGGGGAAGTAGAAGAGGCAGAGTGAGGGCAGCTGGCTTCAGCAATGTTACTGAGCATGCTCAGTACAAGCCTAGCCACACATTGTGGGGGGAAGGGGACATGACCCCACATGCCCCCCACCCCCATGTGTTGCCTCTGGGTCTTGTAATGGGAAGTGTTGGCAACCTCGACTATAGGCAGCAGTACCCAGCTCTGTCAGTAATAAGGGCCACCCTTGCTGTCTGTCATTGGTACTAAGTGCTCTCGTGATTGCTGAGTGTAATATCCATCACGGTGAGCCACAGGTGAGTAATTCTTAGCATCACCAAAGGCTGAGGCAGCTTCATTTAGGGGCAAAGGCAAAGACTATCCAACATGGGTACTTCGGTTCAATGGGAGCTGCTGGGTTCTGAGCGCTTTTGAAAATCCGGCCACTTACTTACATCTCCAACTATGGATTTAGGAGCTGGACTTCGGACACTCCTTGATAATCTTGGCCTGTCATGTTTCCCTGATTCCTTTTGGGGCATTTTTTCGATTGGCCATATCCTCTGTCCCTGCTAGAAGAAGCGTTGCAAAGGGGTTTATGGGATTCTCCTCCGAGATCACCGGGAGACAGCAGAACTGCTCGGGGATTGCTCCTGCAGCCTCTCTTCTGGAGGTGTGGTGAGGAGATCAGTCCAGAGATTGATGCGATCCCCTGACTCTCAAACTGCCTTCTGCACCACTGCAGAGAGACCTGTCCCATGTCACCAGGTGACTTACATGCCGTGCTGCAACAAAGCCTGGAAGTCCAATGATGCGGCTACTGACCATCAGGGCAGGCCATGTGGTGGTGGTGGTGGGGTGGGGGCACGTAGGATCTGAGCTTAAGGGAGTCAGGGCTCTCTAAAGCAAACAAGGGAAGTGACACAAACAGATTAAAAGGCACATTCCCAGCGAGAACAATTACAAACAGTGCTCATAGAGCCAAGGGGGGTCCAGGGGCCCCGTCCCTTATGCCTCAGTGATAGATACTTGAGCTGGGGAGGGGAGGGGATGAAAAGCTCATCGGTTATGCACTGGACAGGTTATTTTCTTTCCCTGTTAAAAATATGAAGCTCTGTGGGGGTGAGAGATCTCCATGAGGGGCTCGCCCTGTAAATGAAATAAGTAAATGGGAAACACTGAGATGAGCACTACTGGAAAAAGGCAGCGCACACCCTGACCCAATAGCATTTGCCTCCGGCTGAAAAGAACAGGCTTGCTGCCCTGTACTTCACTGTTGCAGGTGAAGAAGCATGAAGAGATCACCTAGATCATGCTCACCTCCTCCTCCAGTCTCAACCCCTCCTCATTCCAGGTGACACCACCTGGGCGGGGCTTTAGGAAAATGTCTCTGCTGCTACTCTCCCAGGCCTCATAAGAGGCTTCAGAGTCTAAACAGGCAACGCGGGTAGTCTCAACA
This sequence comes from Trachemys scripta elegans, assembly GCF_013100865.1. Lineage (NCBI taxonomy): Eukaryota > Metazoa > Chordata > Testudines > Emydidae > Trachemys > Trachemys scripta. Next base: position 7,569,384 of record NC_048302.1, read on the forward strand.
ATAGCTCCTCTTTTATTTGCCTGCTGGGGAAAACTGTGGTTGCATCAGAGTCCTTTTAAAATGATGTATTGAAACACGTTCATTGTCAGCCCAAGTGGGGCTGGTTATGCAAACAATAAAGTGCTGTATGGCATGCATTCTCCATCCTACTCTATATCCAAGAATAAAGTACACAGTTTTCGCATGTCATGCAGTGTGTCATACAGGCATTACTGTTCCATCAGCAAGATCTCAGAACTGAGTAGAGTTGTCTAAGTGGTGGGGAAAGGGAGAAATTTTCCTTTTTTCCCCCCTTGCCAAATATTTTCCTAATTTTTTAAAAATTAAAACTCAATGTACAATTTCATTTTTTTTAAATGGTGCAAAACCGAGACCAGCTCTATAGTTGGTTGGAAAACAAGAGGCAGTGGGGACAGTTCTGGCAAAAAAAATCTTCAGTCTTTCTCCTGTTTTGTTTTGTTTTTTTTTCAAATTTTGAAATTTCATCAAAATTTTAAAAATTTCAACCAGCTCCAGAACTGAATTTCCTACGAGTCAAGAAGGCTGTTCATCAATTGAAGAGGATTCAGAGAAGAGTCACAATAAAGAACTAGACGACATACCTTATAGCGATATACTCAAGGGGCTGAATCTGTTTAGCTTAACAAAGAGAAGACTGAAGGGTGACTTGATCACTGTCTGTAATGGGCTCTTCAATTTAGCAGACGAAGGCATAACAAGTGCCAATGGTTGGAAGTTAAAGCCAATTTCATATTGGAAATAAAGCATACATTTTTAAGAGTGAGGGTAACTAACAGTTGAAACAACTTACCAAGGGCTGTGGTGTATTCTCGGTCACTAGCAATTTTAAAATTAAGATGGGATGTTTTCTAAGAGAGATGCGCCAGTTCAAAAGGAATGATTCTGGAGCTGTTTATGCACTGTTATAGAGGAGGTTGGACTCGATGATCACAACAATGATCCTGTCTGACCTTGGAATCTATGAAACTCGTATGCAGCATGATAGCTCACTGATACTGTTGACCACTTGGGAGCCTTTATTCTTGTATCATTCCTTCAAAAGCAAAGCTCTCTTGTGAGTGCAGTGCTGGGCACAGAAATGCTGCCGATAATACATTTTGTTACTACAGTAATATCTGTGGACATTACTGGTTCCTCAAATCCTTTTGCAGCATGTGGCATACTCCAACGAAAGCATGCTGATCCTTAGGACTTCATCAGGCAAAGACTTACACATGATAGCAACAGGCCCTTTGATTTAGTCAAATAATTTTAAGTCCAGATGTGTCTATTAGAACTTCTATTCCGAACTCCTGTATATCACAGGCCATAGAATTTCACCTCAGTATTGAGCCCTGTATTGTGTGTGACTAAACTTCCAGAAAGGCATCCACTCTCGATCAGATGACATCTGAAGATGGAGAATCTACCACTTCTCTTGCTAGTTTGTTCTAATGGTTAATCACCTTCACTGTAAAAAATGTGGCTTAGTTCTAATTTGAATGTGTCCGGCTTTAAATTCCACATTTGGGTCTTGTTACACCATAACTTCCAGGTTTTGGTTCTTATTTCCTTTACGGCTAGGTTGAAAATCCCAAATTAGTACCTGGTGTCGTCTCCCAGTGAAGCTACTTTTACACTGTAATCAAGTCACCTCTTGATCATCTTTTTGAGCCGACAAAAGCCAGGTAGAATCCAGCTGGTAGGAAGTTGAAGCAAAATAACTTCAGGCTGAAAAGAACTTGCACATTTTTAACAATTTGTAAAGTGCTGGGGTGGATTTAAATCTTTAAATCAAGACTGGATGTTTTTCTGAGCTCAATCAGATGCTGTGTTTGAATCTTGATGCAGGAATTACTAGGAGACATTCTATGGCCTGTGCTGTGCAGGAGATCAGACTGGAGGAGGAGGATGGTCCTTTCTGGTCCTAAAAAAAACCTATAAATGTGTATGCACTTAACTTTATGCATTGTGCATAAGTGTTTGTGAGAATGGGACGTCTCTATTCCGACTGTGTGCATGCCTTGGCATGCACCTGGAAGCAGATGAAGTTGCTGTGGTAGGGTCTTCATGAACATTAATGTCCTGCTCTGAATATTTCCATAGTGGTGTGGAGCTGGCCAAGTGGGGAATTGTGAGAATGGAAAGAATCATTCCGTGTCTTAGCAATGGAAATTTAATTGGGTATTTGTCTACGTCTCACCCTTAGTTTTCCTGAGGTCTTACCTGAGATGACTCTTGGCCAAATGAAGTCCTGTACAAGAGCTGTTTGCTTGCCACTAAGCAGAAGAATGTCCCAGAACAAATAGGAGACCGCAGAGTGCTCCAATTGTAAATCTAATGAAAGGTTTCCTGTAACATCCCCGCACATGGCAAATTAGGGGTCATCAAATGAAATTAATAGGCAGCAGGTTTAAAACAAATACAAGGAAGTTCTTCTTCACGCGGTGCACAGTCAACTTGTGGAACTCCTTACCTGAGGAGGTTGTGAAGGCTAGGACTATAACAGAGTTTAAAAGAGAACTGGATAAATTCATGGTGGTTAAGTCCATTAATGGCTATTAGCCAGGACGGGTAAGGAATGGTGTCCCTAGCCTCTGTCTGTCAGAGGATGGAGATGGATGGCAGGGGAGAGATCACTTGATCATTGCCTGTTAGGTTCACTCCCTCTGGGGCACCTGGCATTGGCCACTGTCGGTAGACAGGATACTGGGCTAGATGGACCTTTGGTCTGACCCGGTACGGCCTTTCTTATGTTCTTAATCCAATTCACCACTGTATAAATCAGTGTGGCAACTTTCCCATTCCTGGCCAGTGTGCTACTAAGTAACTGAGGATACAGTTTATTTCAGGCTTTTGTTTCCCTTTTGAGATTCATTCTTTTTCATCTCTTTCTGTGTTTAGGATAATGAACAGAACAGGAGCCGATGGCAATGTGCTGGAAAAACAAGGTTCTATAGTAGTAGTAATAAAAAATAGCATAGGGGAGAGATGAGAAGGTATTTCTAGTCATACAGGTCGGTAGCAAAGAGCACCCCTCTTTCCACAAAGACCAAAGAAAATTAGTCTGATGTCCTTTTTGTCCTACTGCCCTTCTCACTTGGTAGAAGCTTTGGCCCAGATCCTCAAAGGTGTGTAGGCACCTAACCCCCCACTGATTTCAATTTTAATGGGAGTTAGGCACCTAAATATATTTCGAGGGTCTGAGCCTTAGGTACTCAAAGGACATGCATGAATTTGTCAATCAGAGCTTCTGCGTGTGGAGTCTATTTGAAAATTTGCCCCACCAGGGTATAGCGATACAAGTTGCTTTCATCCGTCAACCATTCATTCAAATACAGACCAATGGCCAAAAGTTTATGTTACGCTAAAGGCCACGCAATGGCCTTTTAAAAATGAGTTTGGTGTTCTCATCTCCCACTGGGCACATCATTAAAAGCATGGACTTCTTGAGAAGGTTAGGGCCTACTTTGGGAAATCTGGCCCTCTCATTTTTCTGCTTACATGGGAGCTGATTTCCTTTGAAAATATGGCCCCAGCTGTGCAAATCTGGCCTGGCCGACAATTGATTCCTTTAGTAGAGAGGCCAAAACTAACAGGGTCAGATTTTGATCCTCTCTCTTACAGTGAGTAGTCCCCACTCAAGTCATCGAAGGATAGAACTTGGTGGGATAGCTCCTAGCATCAGGCATCACTGCAAGTAAGAAGATCAGAATATGGCCCTCAATGCGTATGGAGAGCTGCCCTACTACCCTAGAGGTTGCCTAACAATGTATCTCCGCCTTGATCTGCCAAGGCTAAGTGGCGAAGCTTACCCTGTCTTTGCTTTGTACCGGGGATTGTAGCTCTTCTGTAGGTAGACAGAGAACCTCAGATTTCAGAAGGGAAATCTGGCACCTTTTGCCAATTATTCCCCTCCTCCCTCCAAACAAGAAAAACATAACACATCTGCCATGCTTGGCTTAAACCCATCTCTAGCTACTACTGATCAGCATGATCCCTGGGGGGGGGGGAAGATTATCCCACTGCAGGGTTTCTTACACCTTCATCTGAAGCACCTGGTGCCAGCCACTGTCAGACAGGACAGTGAACTAGGTGGACCATGGGTTTGATCCACTTTGGCAATTCCTGTTTTTCCATTTTGCTGCATAGGCTACTGTAGACCGTCTAGTACGGGTCAGACTGGCAGGGCTGGGTAACCCATTCTTCATTGTGTGTGTGTTTCTGACCAAGAAACTGACCCTTCATTGTGCTCCATTCTGGCAGATTCCAGTGGGTGCCTGGCCCAATGGAGGGTCAGCCTCCAAGGCGATAGCACTGAAATATCAAGATTCAGTTTTTGAAAAAACACCAGGATGGTGCTATGCAAATCAGCCATAGCATTCCCAAACCCAAAACCTCATTAAAACAGGCCTGATTGGGGCAGCTAATCACATAAATAAAGAATTAAATAATAGCATTAACCTTCTACAGTGAAACCTGCCCTAGCATCACTGACAAAATTAGGTCCATTAATTATTTACATGGTCATTTGATAGGAATGTACATTGATGGCAGATTATAAGTTAACCATCAATTATTGCTCTGATAAGGATCTTTTAATATTTTGCTCTTAATGTCCTGAGCAAAGAACCACCTTCTTGCTTCTCTCTCTCTAAGATATGAATATCATTTATCACTGACTACCACACCCCACTGGAGAGAAATTCTGCACCAGGGAGAGCACTTTCCATCTCTGCTCCAGTCCTTTCATTTCTTAGAAATTCTTTCCAACTAAACCTTGTTTCCATGCTTTAATGGCTTTAATGGAGCTATGCTGATCTACACTAGGTGAGAATCTGACCCACAGGAAGTAACAAACAGCTGTGAGTTCTGGAAGCCCAAGGAGCTGCAATTCTGTGGTGGGTTCTGATCGCATAAACCATGCAAGAGAGAGTTGGTGTATTCACTAGACCCTAAAGTTTAACTAGACCCTCAATACTCCCAAGTGTTTGTTTGATACTACACAACACTAGCTCCACGCACTGCACAGACTCCTACATTGCTTTCCATGTTTTATTCATCTAGGCAGTTACACAGGTACTTGATCCAGTACCTCAGGGCACTCCTACTAGGTAAGGAAGTTGTGTTATTCTCTTAGTTAGTATCTGTAGCCTCAATTCCCTATTGCAATAAGTTCAACTCCCTGTTGCTGGTTTCCAAGTGCAGCACCTTAACCACACAACCACCCTTCCTCCTAAGGTTAAACCGCATGTAGCACAGGGTGGTTTACATTTAGCCACACCTGGCTTATAGGCCCATCACGCTCCCTCTGCATCACTCTGTAGCTGTTTCCCACTCCCTTCTGACCTCTGCTACATCCCCTTTCCACCTCTATCTCTAGGTCTTATGGAGGTGTTCCCACTGCCACATTCTTATTCTTCTTCAGCCTCCCTTCCCACAACTGTGCTGTCGTCATCGCCAGAGGCGTTTGGCCCCAGCATTTCCGCAGACTCGCCTTCCCCACTAAACTCCAGTGGTTTCTCAGTTGAATCCCATAATTCCCTGGTGTTGTGTAGCACTGTCACATTGTGTATTCGTACTGTTGTTGAATGCTTCACACTCCCTCTATTAGATTCCATTAAATGCCTCCTAGATTCTGCCTTTATATCTCAGCATTGTTTGGAACAAATACTTTTGAATCAGATGGGATGGTGAGTTCATTGTTTTAACAATATGTGAGCCTGCTTGTGGAAATGACAATGGTGCTAGATGGGCTTGTTGGCTGACCAGAATTTGAATGTACATCACCAGCTAGCACACAAAGGACCCGGGTATGTAGAGTGGAGGGAAATCTGTCATTATTTATGGAAATATCCACTATTCATGGAGCCATCTGCTGTGAATTATTCAACTTTGAGAAGTGTCATAAAATGGAAAAGAATGATGTTAATGCCCTGCCTCACTCAAGAACGGAACCACTGAATATTAAAAAAAACCTTTTTTAAAAAAAATCCTTTTGTAAATCTTCTGCCAGACACAGAGAGAAAGACAGATGATATTTCTCAGGTTCCCCTCCCCCCTTTCCATTTGTTCATTCCCAGACCCTTAGTTATTCATTGCTGCTTTTTCTTTCCTTTTCTTACTGTTTTGGGGGAGAAGCTGAGGACGGGAGGTGCATCTGGTAACCTGTTCAGACCTTAAAGATTAGTGAGAAATTCTTCTTTTACCCACACATCACTAGCTCTCCAGTAGTGAAGCACTGATGCCGGTGCTTGCTGTTTCCCCATGTAATAATACCCGAGTGTTACATGCATTTCTATCTTCAGAGCATTTTACAACACTCCTGAAGTAAATACTAATCCCATTGTTTCTCTTACCAGATGGTTTAGATATTTCCCAAACTACTTTTATTTCCCTTAATGATATTTGTCTTTAAACAAAGAGTTAAACCTCTTTCTAATTCCTAACTCGTGAGTATAATATGTTTGTCCTTAAACATCTGGCACATTTTCCTGGTGTATTTCTCCTTGCATCTTACTTCACTTAATTTTATCTTATTTTTCTGTGCATCACAGTAGCACCTAGCAGCTGAGATCCGTTGTGCTTGGAGCTGAAAAAACACGTAATAAGATGCAGAATCTGCAAAAAAGAGTATAAGAACGGCCATACTGGGTCAGACCAAAGGTCCATCTAGACCAGTATCCTGTCTACCAACAGTGGCCAGTGCCAGGTGCCCCAGAGGGTATGAACAGAACAGGCAATCACATGATCCATCCCCTGGCAACCACACGTTCTAAATAGGCAAGGAAGACAAAGGAGGAAACTGAGGTGACATGAACTTGTCCAAACTCACTCAGTGGGTCACTCACTCAGCAGAGCCAGGAACAGAACCCGTAAGCCTGACTCCTAGGTCAGTGTCCTACCCATTGAACCATACAGCCTTCCTGACCCTGGCCCTGAAAAATTTCAAGCTACAGAAAAATGTTCCTGTCTCAAACTGGGAAGAAAAATCAAACTCAAATTTTGATGAACCAACGCTCTAGGGGAAAAAAAATTAAATTCTGGTCAGTTACATTTTGTTTTTGATCATTTCTAAATGTTTGGTTTTGATTTCTAAAGTAGTTTTTTTTTTTTTTTCCAAAATGACTGCTTAGATTTCTACACAAAAAGGTGTTTCAAACTGGAAAATTTCATTTTTCATTTTGAAACTGAAAATGGGTTTTTTTTTGGCAATGTGAAAACTTTTTTCAACATTATTTTCGAGTCAAGAAATTTGTCAAACCTAACCCTCATCCACAAAATGTTTTGGTGTAGACGAATCACATTTATCACCAAAGTCTTTTGATGAAAAATTCCCAACCAGTTCTAGTTACCGCCACATTTTCATGGTAGCTGCATTTCATGGCCTCATTCGAACATCTCCCCTGTATTATTTGATTCCAAGTCTCCTGCTGCCTTCTGGCTCTGCAAAAGCTGGGTTAAAAACAACTGTGTACCAGATCAGAAACATATTTTTAGCCTAATTTCCTTTTCTTTAAATGCTCCGGTCCTGTTTGGCTTAATTAAAAATCTCCATTTTCTGGCCTTTTAAAGCACCGCCTTCCTTTAATTTGCTCGATCATTTCATAGTCCAGTGCCATTTGCATCAGGTGGCTTATAAATTGTAATATGTTCCCATAACTTTGCAACATTGTCTTTCTCCAGCATTTCCAGTCTCATTCCGTAATGCTTATGGCCCCAATTCAGCAACGCACATTAACATGTGCTTAAGCCCCATTGACTTCAATTAAGCAGGTTCTGAAGTGCTTTGCGATAGTGGGGCTTATGCCAGTGTGGTGAAATTTTCCTAACAAACCCAGCGTCATGAGGAAGCCTATAGTGCCTCGTTGACACTCTCCTGCCAAATCCATCTCAACATGGAGGCTGAAATCCTGGCCCCCTTGAAGTCTGTGGGAGATTTGCCATTGTCTTCTGTCTCACCCATATACGATCTACTAACACCCCAACTGTAATGATATTATATGGTGGATGGTACCGTTATTGCCGCTTCTTCTGAGCCACCAGGTGAGACTACCCCAGATGCAACGAGCAATGGTCTTTGAGCAAATGGCCCCTCAGTTCAGAAGGTGGCAAAGCATTTTCCCCAAGGGCTTCTCACCTCTGGCATTTGCGCTTCCCTTGATTTGTTACTCTTCAGATTGTCTTTTTGTTCAGACATTTGGAGAAGCAGGCCTGGGGGAGAGGGGATTGGAGGAGGGTTTCTGCCGATTGAAGTCACCTAAAACAGGATTGGGGACTTCAACAGCAGAGTCCAGGGAAGGGGTAGGGACGGTTTTATGGCCTGCAGCATGCAGGGGGTCAGACCAGATGATCATAATGGTCCCTTCTGACCTTAAAGTCTATGAGTCTATGAGGTTGAGAATCATAGGTTTCAGAGTAGCAGCCGTGTTAGTCTGTATCCGCAAAAAGAAGAACAGGAGTACTTGTGGCACCTTAGAGACTAACAAATTTATTAGAGCATAAGCTTTCGTGGACTACAGCCCACTTCTTCGGATGCATATAGAATGGAACAT